>NC_058404.1:167443494-167572784 GCF_002201575.2 Neomonachus schauinslandi
AGAAGAAGAAGAAGAAGAAGAAGAAGAAGAAGAAGAAGAAGAAGAAGGAGAAGAAGAAGAAGAAGAAGGAGGAGGAGGAGGAGGAGAAGGAGGAAGAGGAGGAGGAGGAGGAGGAGGAGAGGGAGGAGGGGGAGGAAGAAGGAGAAAAGAAGAAGAGACACTAGAGCTTCCTCTCTCTGCCATGAAAGGACAAAGCAAGAGGGGAGCCATCTGCAAGACAGGGCCATCACTGAGAAGCAAATCTGCTTGCACCTTGATTCTGGACTGCCCAGCCTCCAGAACTGTAATGAATAAATGCCAGTTGTATAAGTCTATGGCATTTTGTTACAGCAACCTGAGCTGACTAGGACACCCAAATACAAACACAGTTGGCAGAATTGAATCCACTGATAGATAGACCTGAGATCATAGAAAAGATAAGGCTTAAGCTCTAATGAAGAGTCACCAAGATTTCAAATCCATAAATATTTGTCCCTGAAGTCACTTCTAGATTGCTTAATTTACTTTAATTTGCCTTTTTAGTCCTTCATAGATAGAGCACCTCACACACATACACACACATACACAGAGAAAGACAGAGAATGAAAAAATATTACTACACTTTTTTGGAGAATATTGTGTGTGTGTACCTATATACATACATATATACTATGTGTCAAAGATTGTACGTTATCATAAAAAATGCCATCAGGTGATAGCATTAGTCCATTTTTTGAAGATAATAAACTGAGGCACAAAGATAAAACTTACACAAGATCCCACTATTTGGGAATTAATTGACAAGAATTTATGCTCAGTTAGAATACCAAAGCCTACAACCCTGAATGAAGTTGAACCATATTGTGGCTCTCAACATCACAAAGTTCTGCATCTACAGAAGTTCTGAAGATCACTTTTAGATAAGAGATAAGTAGTGGATTTTTCCATGTGTAAGGCTTTATTTGGCATTTATAATTATTAGCAGTAGTAATTCTGGAAAAATTCGTTTTACAGTTTCTTCCTCCTCCTCCCCCTTCCTCCTCCTCTCCTCCTCCTGCAGCTTCTTCTCCTTCTCCTTCTTCTTCTTCTGCTTCTTCTCTGCTTCTCCTTCTTCTCCTCCTCCTCCTCATCCTTCTTCTTTTCTCCTCTCCCTCTTCCATTTAGGGGAGGAGCATCTCATTGAATTAACTGGAACAAAATGGATCTTTGATTGCATTGTGTATAGACAGCAAATTGTTTGTTTTAGTGTATTGTGCATAGAACTGAAAATAGCCCAGGAAAGGAGGCATTATAATAAAAAGGTACTTACATGTCTGCCTTTCATTTGTGGTGTGTACTCATGGTATCTCAGCTTATCTTCAGGCCTGCTTATGACTTCTTCTTAACAATACTGGCTCTCTATGACTCCACATAGTTCCCCATTGTACTCCAGACTTCTCAAAGCATCTCTTCAGGTTTAGCTCCTAATACTAATTATCTTGATACTCGTTGTCTTGATATTTGGTAGGTCAAATTTAAAAATTAGAAAGCATATGATTAGACTATTTGAGTTTCTTTTGTGCTATGTCTTATCAAAGGACTTTGTCTTATGTATTGGTCACCTTTGAATGAAAGTATTGGCCACCTTTGAATTACCTAGCTCCTACCTTACTCAATGGTACTCAGAGAGGGGAGAATTAGTGAGGGGAAAGGGCCAATAATTGTTGTGTCTTAGGTTTGTCTTAGGTTTGTGTCTATTCATTCAGTTATTTGTCCCATAACATTCAGTAAGTATTTATTACTATTATTATTGTATTTATTATTCCAGGTTCTGGGTTACAACCGTGGTCAAAACAGGCAAAATCCTGTTCTAATGTAGGTCATATTTAATAAGGGAAAGACACATAGGAACAAATGCTGTGTAAATATTCAATATTCCAGGAGGAAATAGGTCCTTTGAAATAAAATAAAGTATGATACAGGTGAGAAGAGTGGTAGGGTTGCCACTATCATTAAGGTAATCAGAGAAGACCCCTCCGAGAAAGTGACATTTGAAAAGAGACATTAAGGGGCACCTGGGTGGCTCAGTTGTTAAGCATCTGCCTTCAGCTCAGATCATGATCCCAGGGTCCTGGGATCGAGCCCCACGTTGGGATCCCTGCTTAGCGGGAAGCCTGCTTCTCCCTCTCCCACTCCCCCTGCTTGTGTTCCCTCTCTCGCTGTCTCTCTCTCTGTCAAATAAATAAATAAATAATCTTAAAAAAAAAAAAAGAAAAGAGACCTTAAAGGTAAGATGAAGGAAGCCAAATAACTCTCTGGGGGGGATGATGTCCTAGGTGTTCTGTGATTTGAGTGTACATAGAAAGTTTAAGGATCAGCTAAGGACATCAGAAAGCAGCCAGGGCTTTTGGTCATGAAAGGACATTGATTCTTACCTTTTTTTAGATGGGAACGATTTGAGCATTTGAGCAACAAAGTGACATCAATTTATTTATGCTTTTCTTTAGAAACATTACAGTGGCTGGCTGTGGGAATATTTAGTAAAGTTGTTGGAATGAGAACAGGGAATTTTTCCTTAAAGTAGTTATGGATGATTCAGGCACCAGGACTGGTATATGTCCATTTCAATTACATAGAAAGTTTGGCTGATCAAATGTAGTATACCCAGTGAAACAACCTACTATACTTAATATTTTTAGAGTAAACAAAAGAGTTACTGATTTTTATAAACATATATTTTGGGAGGATATTAACAGTATCAGGGAACTTTCATAGTCATAGAGAGCACTTCTGTATATCCTGTAAAGTTCAAAAATTACCAATGGTATTTTCAGTTAGTTCTTTTTACAGACTTCTGTGTGCACTAAAAGTATGACCTATTCATTTCATACTCATTAAGAAATCAACTTTTTTAGAGCAAATGTTACAAATGAATATTTAATTTAGTTGCAATTAAGAAAGTGTATTTACAGAACATTTCTTATTAATTAACAGAAACCAGAATGGCTAAACATAGAGAAGTTTGACCTTCTACTAAACCATCACTTGGCTCTGCATTATTTTCAAAAGCACCAGAACTTGATCCACCTGGTCATGTCTGTCTCTGTAAACACATCTCTTCCTAATGAGGTTTCACTCCCCAGGCGGTATGCAGCAAGTTCAGCTCTTTGCATTTCTCTGCAAAGAGTCAAACACCTAAATCTCTGGTTGATACTGAGGAAGGTTTAATATCCAGAAGCCATTCCAATAAACTGTTATTATATAGTGCCTTCCCATTCCTACTCAAAATGAGCAAAAATGAGTGACTTTCTTCAAAATGAGATCTTTAGTACAAATATAAAGACAATACATTTAGATATACACTTGAGTTCTAGCCCTAGGAATCACAAATCAGAAGAAAAACTGCATTCTAATTTAACTAGACCTTTATCGCTTTTTTCTCTTTGGACTTTTCTTCTAATTAAAAGCCAATATTAACATCAAATAGTTGGAAACTATGCTGTAAAAACTTAACTAAGCCACTCAACTAATTTCTAAATGCATGCATTCACTAAAGCTCGGTGAATAAAGAAGTAACAGCATGTTCCTGGACACTTAAAGAAATCACCTGTGTTTTGCCTGATCATAATCTCTCCAAAAAAATATTATAAACATATTCTGCCCATGTTACAGCTCATAAAACAATACTTAACCCACCAAGTCCCAACCACAGACCATGATAGTTTCACAGTTCACTTCAACCCTTTAGAGATAAATAACTTGCCACTTAAGTCATGAGCATTGCTTATGATTTTGTTAAAATTGTTGTCATTTTGCTAAATACAGAGTCCTGAAGAAATAAGAGGTAGTTTTATCTACTATTTATCACCACTTAACAATGTTTTCTGGGCTTTAGAAGTTGATATTTGGTCTGTTATACAGGAGCCACATATAAGAGAATTAATAAGGTCAGAGTTATGTTCTTATTAATGGTATACATTAATGTCTTGAAAAGTTGGCAGAGGATCGGTACCTAACATTGTTAGAGCTAGTAAATAATTATTCATTGCAGATTTATGCTATAATGTAGTTAAGTGACAACAAGCTCTTTTCTTGAACATTAATTAAGAAACTTCTTAATTTATGAAGCTCTATGCTGTTTGTGCAGCATTGAAAGAGACCACTCATATTGCCAAGTAAGTTCCTCTGAATAGATCATGTCTCAGTAACAATCATTTGCATTTTTGTCAGTGCAAAATAATTTAGGGAACACCATGTCAGAAGACATGTGTAGACTGGACAACCGCTAGAAGACTATTTCTTTCAACCTTACGATTATTGAGAAGATTTAATAATATTATCTCGGGCACCTGGGTGGCTCAGTTGGTTAAGCGACTGCCTTCGGCTCAGGTCATGATCCTGGAGTCCCAGGATCGAGTCCCGCAGCGGGCTCCCTGCTCAGCGGGGAGTCTGCTTCTCCCTCTCCCACTCCCCGTTTGTGTTCCCTCTCTCGCTGTGTCTTTCTCTGTCAAATAAATAAATAAAATCTTTAAAAAAAAATAATATTATCTCTAAGTAGGAGGAAACTTGAATTTCTGCAGGCAATTATTTTTTATGAGAATTAGTAATGATTTACATCTTTCACTTATCCTAATTATGCAAAGCATATGCTTTTTCAAATATATGAATGAATCACATAAAGAAGAATCTTTTTTGGAATGTTACATAAGCATTTTATGATATATGCTTTCTTGGTGGGCACTAAAATGAATCTTAGGGAGAAATAAAGATTTCAATTGAATTTCTATCTTGGAAGTCTCAAGCAGGAACAACGGTTAATTATTTTCTGTAGGATTCTTGATTAAAATTATAGTAGGGAACACTTTTCTAATGTCACAATATGCCAAGAACTATCTGCCTTGTATGAAATGTGGGGTTTGCGTGTGTGCATGTGTGTGTGTGACATAAAACGACTTAATGATGTATCTTTGCTTCCAGTTTTTACCTTTATATAGAAGGTCTGATGGTTACACATAGAACAAATGGAACTAAAAGTGCATTTCACAACTTACTTAAACATTTTTGTATAGTATTATGTTCTGTGGTCTGCCAGATTTAAGATAGTTGTATTTCCTTATAGTCACATTTTCCTTTGTTAATAAAAAGACTTTGGGCTTTCATCTGACAGTCTCCAAGTTCCAGCTGCTATGTTTCTGTCACATAGCTTTGCATAGTAGCAAAGACAGTATGATTCTTCATATTAATCAATATCTAATGGAGGCTAGAAAGGTATTGATGGTATATTGAAACAAGACTTGATTTTCCTTGATTTCAAATTAGTCAATTTTCTGTCTTTTGTGAATACTTTGATGCTCTCTTTGAATTCTTGGAATTATTTTTAATTCATTATACAGTTTGACCACATGTATCTATATGAAGTATACTTTCCCCCCTGAAATAGGGTCACATAATTACCCACTGACCAATTTCAAAATCCCTTTATATTTGTCAACCTCAGCACTATCAATGAAATCTTCATATAGTAATGGTAATTCTTTTCTTAAAACCATTTTATTGAGGTATTGTTGACATATGAAAAGCTGTACATATTCAACATACACAGTTCAATGAGTTTGGAGATAAGTATACATCTGTGAAACCATCATCACCATCAAGTTGTAAACAAATCCATCACCCCCCAAAGTTTCCTATTATTATTATTATTACCATTGTTATTTTTGTGGTAAGAAGACATAACATAAGATCTTAACAAATTTTAAGTATACAATAGAATATTGTTAGCTATAGGTTCTATGTTATATAGAAGTTCTTTGAATATGAAGGCCTTAAATTATTTTTGTAAGATTTTAGACATTTTTGTGAATAATTTTTACATTATATATTTCCCCCCATATGTTCATCTGTTTTGTTTCTTAAATTCCACATATGAGTGAAGTCATATATTTGTCTGTCTCTGACTTATTTTGCTTAGCATAATACACTGTAGCTCCATCCACCTCATTGCAAATGGTAAGATTTCATTCTTTTTGATGGCTGAGTAATATTCCTGTGTGTGTGTGTGTGTGTGTGTGTGTGTGTACCACATCTTCTTTGTCCATTCATCAGTTGATGGACATTTGGGCACTTTCCATAGCTTGACTATTGTTGATAATGCTGCTATACACATCAGGGTACATGTACCCCTTTGAATCTATATTTTTGTATCCTTTGAGTAAGTACCTAGTAGTGCAATTTCTGGGTAGTGCTATTTTTAACTTTTGAAGAACCTCCATACTGTTTTCCAGAGTGGCTGCACCAGCTTGCATTCCCACCAACAGTGCAGGAGCGTTCCCCTTTCTCCGCAATCTTGCCAACACCTGTTGTTACCTGTGTTGTTAATTTTAGCCATTCTCACAGGTGTGAGGTGGTAACTTATTGTAGTTTTGATTTGTATTTCCTTGGTGATGAGTGATGTTGAGCATCTTTTCATGTGTCTGTTGGCCATCTGGATGTCTTCTTTGGAAAAGTGTCTATTCATGTCTTCTGCCCATTTCCTAACTGGATTACTTGGTTTTGGGGTGTTGAGTTTGATAAATTCTTGATAGATTTTGGATATTAACCCTTTATCAGATATGTCATTCACAAATACCTTCTCCCATTCTGAAGGTTGACTTCTAGTTTTGTTGTTTCCTTCACCGTGCAGAAGCTTTTTTATCTTGATGAAGTCCCAATAATTCATTTTTGCTTTTGTTTCTCTTGCCTCTGGAGACATATCTAGTAAAAAGTTGCTATGGCCTTTGCCAAAGAAGTTGTTGCCTGTGTTCTCCTCTAGGATTTTGATGGTTTCCTGTCTCACATTTAGGTCTTTTATCCATTTTGAATTTAGTTTTGTGTATGGTGTGAGAAAGTGGTCCAGTTTTATTCTTCGTCATGTTGTTGTCCAGCTTTCCCAACGCCATTTGTTGAATGAGGAAAATGAGTTTGTCATCGAAATATGTGAATATTAAACAAACATAACTTCTCTGTTTTCCTATCTGCGTATATATATCAGGACTTGGCAGGGTGAATTTTGTTTATTTATTTGGTTGTAGATTTTGTATTCTATTTAATTACACAGTATAGTACTTTGGAATATAATGTGGTCAGGGTGAAGATTCCATAGACAAGATGACAATGGACAGTTTGGTCTGGATATGTTCAAATAACAAGAGCAGTGGTTGCAGCAAGAATAATAATGTCAACTAGTATTTATTGAGGGACATTAGTAATGGGGCTGAGTAGTACATCACAAACATTAACATTTACTTCTCCCAGCCTATGAGATGAATGTGCACTGTGGTCTAAGTTTCACAGATGAAGTTATTAAGACAGAAAAGTTAAGCGATATGACCCAAGTGACCCAGCAAGTGGTAGAGCCACCATCCAAGCCAGGACCCACCCTCGCCCTCAAACCTTTATAAATGTTCTTTCCCATTTGATTTTTAACTTCTGGGTTGTTGTATTGGTTTTGTATGATACAAATGTACAGGGTTCAAATTTTTGTTGCATTTTTTAAAAGAAAAAATGAATTCAAAAAATGGCAAATACTGCAAAGCCGAAACATGGTAACTTTACAAACACCCAGCTATCATGGAGTAACTAAATACTGGATTTGATGTTGAAAGACTTAGTTTGAATACTTACTATAACCCTTATTATATAAGACATCTTGAAATTTCTTAGGGTGCTCTTTCTTTTCCTGGAAAAAAAGGGTAATGATCTCTACTATATGGGGTAAATATAATATTCAACATGTACTTTAAATGGAAGCTTTTTTATAAATATGAGAATATGGGATGTCTTTTATGAATCTAAGCACTGCCTTGTGTTATCTATGTCTTAAATCTAAGACTGATATTAGACAACTTATTTGACACATTTTTGCTGTCCTCTGTTATACATGGGCACTTAAGTGATGCCCATGTTGGGCTAGCAATGTGACGTCGGTGATGTTGCCAGAACAGCTATGTGCTCTGCCATCATGCTCCCTTCTGTGTCTCCTGATATTGGTGGTATGCATTTGAAGGAACCTGTAACAAGTTTTAGTTAAAACCTTCTTTGAAGTATGAGAAAAAGAGATCTTGGGAGGGAAAAAAAAAGTTACTTGCAGCAGATTTGATTAGTGACAGAGTGAAGATGAAGCCCTGGCCCTGGCGATCAGTCCAAGGGTTCTCTCTAAATGCCCTCTTCCTGGTTGGAGCATTGTCAGGCTATGCACAAGAAAGACATCAATTAAAAAAAAAAAAAAGAAAGACATCAATTGGCCTTTACAAGATAATAATAATGAGTTACTTGACAGGTCTTCTACAGAAGAAAGCAATTATCATTTATGAGTTAAGAGGTGGCTTGGGATTATTGAAAATATCATAGAATCCCTTCTAGGGATTGCCTTGCTTAAATACCATTTACCAATTGGTGTGGCAGAATCATTCATTTCTTTTCAAACATTATTCTACAAATGTATTCAACAAATATAATGTGCCCACCAGTATTTTAGAGGTTTAACTAGATGAAGGGAGGATGATAGAATAGGGTATTAATTCAAGGTGAACTTTTATTTTTATTCATTTTTCAATCACATCTGGGTTTTAGGTCTATTTCTCCCACCAACTACCTGACAAACTTGAAAATTATAATTAACTCCTTTAAATGGATCCAACTTATTGCATCTGTACATAATTTACTGAGGGCCTACTATATATCAAGCATGCTTGCAGCATTCTTTAGGTAAAAATTCACTTAATCCTTTGATTGCCCACTCTGTCATTATTTTTTACTTCTGGTTTATGGATGAGGAAACTGAGAAGACAGTTTAAGTAATTTACTCAAAATCAGTCAATACATGGGATTTTAACTTATGTATCAGTCTCCAGGATAGGGTTTTAATTATCACATTATACTCTATCCTTCCTACATTGTACAGTTCTCCCATTTAAATATTGACTGAGATAATGCATGCAAACCACTTAATGCACTTCTCATTTTGAGGACTGTGTGAAGGTTATTATTATTATTATTATTTTAAAGATTTATTAATTTATTTTGAGAGAATGAGAGAGAGAGAGAGAATGTGCAAATCATGGGGAGGGGGAGAGAGAAAGAATCTCAAGCAGACTCTTCCCCGAGCAGGGAGCCCGACCCCACCCAGGGCTTGATCTCAGGACCCTGAGATCACAACCTGAGCTGAAATCAAGAGTCAGATGCTCAACCAACTGAGCCACCCAGATGCCCAGAGGGTTATTATCATTATATACTAAGACAATCTCACAAAGTTTTATGCATCATTGAAAGACAGATGAAAAACATATAGGACCAGAAGCAATCTGCATCTTTTTATTAGGACAGTGTCTATAATCCATGTTTTAAAGAACAAGTAGAGCAAAAAAGACATGGTCTTTTGTCCCAATGGGCTTCTTTATTCCCTCTGCTGCTTCTTCTGTCACCATTTCACTGATCATTAACACTTTCACAAGAGGGTGAGCTAAGTCAGAGGACCTTTGTGAAAGCCAGTCATTTAATTGGGCAGCACTTATAAAAGACATGGATTTAAAAGAAGGAGAACATGGACATGAAACATATTGTTTAAAATTAGCCTCAGGAGTTTAAAGATTTCCATTACATATGCTACTTGTTTCACCGTGGCCACATGTAGCAGAATCTCAGTCTCTATTCCACTTCATTATTTTTAGACAACTTTGACTATAGTCTGTCAACAATATCATATTATTTTGACTGTTTCATGATAGAAAATTCAGATTCAGAAGATGCAAAAATCACCAAGCCCATCTAAGCATTTTAGAAGCTCAGAAAACATTTATCTTTCAGTCTGTTTTATAGACTTTCATCTTTTCAGAGGTAGTTCTTTACACATCTTTGCCACAATTTCTACAGAGTATTAATTCCCCCCCAGTTTGTGGTGCAGTCAAAAAAGTGTCATGGTGCCTAAATTATGAGCTGGAAATATATCTTCATTTTGCTGATGGTTCCAGCCTGCTATATTCCGAGTGGATAATGGTACTGTTTTAAGGTTTCGGGGTTCTGTTTTTGTTTTAACTGAGGCAAATTGATATACAATATTATATTAGTTTCAGGTGCATGATATAGTGATTCCATATTGTATACATTGCAAAATGATCACCACAGTGAGTCTAGTTACCATCTGTAACCATACAAAGTTAATACAGTATTATTGACTATATCCCCCATGCTGTGCATTACATCCCCATGACTGATTTGTGTTATGTCTGGAAGTTTGTACATCATGATCCCCTTCACCTATTTCACACCCCTCCCCCAACCTTTCTTCCCTCTGGGAACCACCAAACTATTCTCTGTACCTATGGGTCTGGGTTTTGCTTTTTTTGAAACTTTATACTGTTTTCCACAACGGCTGCACCAATTTGCATTCCCACCCTTTTTCTCCACATCCTCACAAGGGTCCCTTTCTCTCCACATCCTCACCAAAACGTTATTTTTTGTCTTTTTGATACTAGCCATTCTGACAGGTGTAAGGTGATATCTTACCGTGGTTTTGATTTGCATTTCCCTGATGATGAGTGATGTTGAGCATCTTTTCATGTGCCTGTTGGCCATCTGCATCTCTTCTTTGGAAAAATGTCTATTCAGATCCTCTGCCCATTTTTTAATTGGATTTTGTTTTTGTTACTGTTATTGAGTTGTATGAGTTATTTATATATTTCAGATATTAACCTCTTATCAGATGTATGATTTGCAAATATTTTTTTTCCATTCAGTAGATTGCCTTTTCATTTTGTTAATGGTTTCCTTTGCTGTGCAGAAGCTTTCTAGTTTGATTTAGTTTCATTTGTTCATTTTTGCTTTTATTTACTTGCCTTTAGAGTCAGATCCAAAGAAAACATTGCTGAAGTTGATGTCAGGGAGCTTACCACCTATGTTTTCTTCTAGGATTTTTATGGTCTCAATCTTACGTTCAAGTTTTTAATTGATTTTGAGTTAATTTTTTTTTTGAAGATTTATTTATTTATTTGAGAGAGCAAGGATGAGAGAATGAGAGAGAGAGTATATGAGAGGGGGGAGGGTTAGAGGGAGAAACAGGCTCCTCGCCGAGCAGGGACCCCGATGCGGGACTCGATCCAGGGACTCCAGGATCATGACTTGAGCCGAAGACAGTCGCTCAACCAACTGAGCCACCCAGGCGCCCGAGTTAATTTTTTGTATGGTATAAGAAAGTGGTCCAGTTTCATTATTTTGCATGTACATGTCAGTTTTTCCAACACCATTTTTTAAGAGATTGTCTTTTCTTCATTGTTTATTCTTGACTTCTTTTAATTGGCCATATATACATGGGGGTTTTTTTGGGAGGGGGGAGCTTTATATTCTGTTCCATTAGTCTATGTGTCTGTTTTTATGCCAAAATGATACTGTTTTGATTACTGTAGCTTTGTAATATAGTTTCAAATCAGGGAGAATGATAACTCCAGTTTTGTTCTTCTTTCTTAGATTGTTTGGCTATTCAAGGTATTTTGTGGTTCCATATAAATTTTAGAATTATTTGTTCTAGTTCTGTGAAAAATGTCATCGCAATTTGATAAGGATTGTACTGAATCTGTAGATTGCTTTAGGTAGTATGGACATTTTAACTGTATTAATTCTCTAATTTGTGAACATGGAATACCTTTCCATTTATTTGTGTCTTCAGTTTCTTTTGTAAATGTCTTACAGTTTTCAGTGTATAGATATTTCATCTGCTTGGTTAAATTTATTCCCAGGCATTTTATTCTTTTTGATGAAGTTGTAAATGGAATTGTTTTCTTGATTTCTCTTTCTGGTTATTAGTGTATAGAAACACAACAGATTTTTGTATATTAATTTTGTATCTTGGAACTTTACTGAATTAATTTATTAGTTCTAACAGTTTTTTGGTGGCCTTTAGGGTTTTCTATATCTCAATTGTGTCATCTGCAAATAGTGCCAGTTTTTATTTATTCTTTTCTAATTTGTATGCCTTTTAATTTCTTTTATTGGATAATTGCTGTGGCTAGGACTTCCAATACTGGGGTGAATAAAAGTGGGGATTTTTATCTTATTTCTGATCTTAGAGGAAAAGCTTCAGCTTTTCCCCATTGAGTATGATGATAGCTATGGGTTTGTCATATATGGCTTTTATTATGTTGAGGTACATCCCCTCTGTACCTACTTTGTTGAGAGCTTTTATCATAAATGGATTTTGAATTTGACAAATGCTTTTTTGAATCTATTAAGTTGATCACATAGTTTTTATCTTTCATTTTGTAAATGTGCATTTCATCACATTGATGATTTGCAGATGTTGAACCACCCTTGTGTCCCTGGGCTAAATCCCACTTGATCATGGTGTATGATTCTTTTAATGTATTCTTTGGTTTGCTAATATTTTGCTGTGCAGACATATTTACTAATGTTATATCCTTTTGTTGAGTTGACCCTTTTCTCATTATATAATGACCTTTTTGTTTCTTATTACAGTCTTTGTCTTAATGTCTATTCTGGCTGTATAAATACAGCTACTCCAGCATTCTTTTGGTTTCCATTTGCATGGAATATGTTTTTCCATCTCTTCACTTTTAGTCAATATTTGTCCTTACCTGAAATGAATAGTGAATTCTTTCTTGGCAGCATACAGATGGGTCTTGTTTTTCTTTTTTTCTTTTTTTATCCAGTCAGCCACTCAATGGCTTTTGATTGGAAAGTTAAGCCCAGTTACATTTAAAGTAATTATTGATAAACCCCACTTGGTCATGGTGAATAATCCTTTTACTGTACTATTGGATCCTATTGGCTAGTATTTTGGTGAGAATTTTTGCATCCATGTTCATCAAGGATATTGGTCTGTAATTCTCCTTTTTGATGGGGTCTTTGTCTGGTTTTAGGATCAAGGTAATGGTGGCTTCATAAAACAAGTTTGGAACTTTTCCTTCCATTTCTATTTTTTGGAACAGTTTCAGAAGAATAGGTATTAATTCTTCTTGAAATTTGGTACAATTCCCCTGGGAAGCCATCTGGCCCAGGGCTTTTGTTTGTTGGGAGATTTTTGATTACTGCTTCAATTTCCTTAGTGGTTATAAGTCTGTTCAGGTTTTCTGTTTCTTCCTGGTTCAGTTTTGGTAGTTGATACATCTCTAGGAATGCATCCATTTCTTCCAGATTATCTAATTTGCTGGCATACAGTTGCTCATAATATGTTTTTAATTGTTTGTATTTCTTTGGTGTTGGTTGTGATCTCTCCTCTTTCATTCATGATTTTATTTATTTGGGTCATTTCTTTCTTTTTGATAAGTCTGGACAGGGGTTTTTCAATCTTGTTAATTCTTCCAAAGAACCAGCTCCTAGTTTCATTGATCTGTTCTACTGTTCTTTTGGTTTCTATTTCATTGATTTCTGCTCTGATCATTATTATTTCTCTTCTCCTGCTGGATTTAGGCTTTATTTGCTGTTCTTTCTCCAGCTCCTTTAGGTGTAGGGTTAGGTTGTGAATTTGAGACCTTTCTAGTTTCTTGAGAAAAGCTTGTAATGCTATATACTTTCCTCTTAGGATTGCCTTTGCTGGGGTGCAAGGTTGGTTCAACATCTGCAAATCAATCTATGTGATGCAATACATTAATAAAAGAAAGAATAAGAACCATATGATCCTCTCAATAGATGCAGAAAAAGCATTTGACAAAGTACAGCATCCTTTCTTGATCAAAACTCATCAGAGTATAGGGATAGAGGGTACATACCTCAATATCATAAAAGCCATCTATGAAAAACCCACAGCAAATATCATTCTCAATGGGGAAAAACTGAGAGCTTTCGCCCTAAGGTCAGGAACACGGCAGCAATGTCCACTATCACCACTGCTGTTCAACATAGTATTAGAAGTCCTAACCACAGCAATCAGACAACAAAAAGAAATAAAAGGCATCCAAATTGGCAAAGAAGAAGTCAAACTCTCACTCTTTGCAGATGATGTGATACTTTATGTGGAAAACCCAAAAGACTCCACCCCAAAACTGCTAGAACCCATACAGGAATCCAGTAGAGTGGCAGGATATAAAATCAATGCACAGAAATCAGTGGCATTCCTATACACCAACAACAAGACAGAAGAAAGAGAAATGAAGGAGTCGATCCCATTTACAATTGCACCCAAAACCATAAGATACCTAGGAATAAATCTAACCAAAGAGGCAAAGGATCTGTACTCAGAAAACTATAAAATACTCATGAAAGAAATTGAGGAAGACACAAAGAAATGGAAAAACGTTCCATGCTCATGGGTTGGAAGAACAAATATTATGAAGATGTCAGTGCTACCTAGAGCAATCTACACATTTAATGCAATCCTTATAACAATACCATCCACTTTTTTTCAAAGAAATGGAGCAAGTAATCCTAAAATTTGTATGGAACCAGAAAAGACCCCGAATAGCCAGAGGAATGTTGAAAAAGAAAAGCAAAGCTGGTGGCCTCACAATTCCGGACTTCAAGATCTATTACAAAGCTGTCATCATCAAGACAGTATGGTACTGGCACAAAAACAGACACATAGATCAATGGAACAGGATAGAGAGCCCAGAAATGGACCCTGAACTCTATGGTCAACTAATCTTCGACAAAGCAAGAAAGAATGTCCAATGGAAAAAAGACAGTCTCTTCAACAAATGGTGTTGGGAAAATTGAACAGCCACATGCAGAAGAATGAAACTGGACCATTTCCTTACACCACACAAAAAATAGACTCAAAATGATTGAAAGACCTCAATGTGAGACAGGAGTCCATCAAAATCCTAAAGGAGAACACAGGCAGTAACCTCTTCGACCTCAGCCACAGCAACTTCTTCCTAGAAACATCGCCAAAGGCAAGGGAAGCAAGGGCAAAAATGAACTATTGGGACTTCATCAAGATAAAAAGCTTTTGCACAGCCAAAGAAATAGTCAACAAAACCAAAAGACAACTGACAGAATGGGAGAAGATATTTGCAAATGACATATCAGATAAAGGGCTAGTATCCAAAATCTATAAAGAACTTATCAAACTCAACACCCAAAGAACAAATAATGCAATCAAGAAATGGGCAGAAGACATGAACAGACATTTTTCCAAAGAAGACATCCAAATGGCCAATAGACACATGAAAATGTGTTCAACATCGCTCAGCATCAGGGAAATCCAAATCAAAACCTCAATGAGATGTCTCCTCACACCAGTCAGAATGGCTAAAATTAACAAGTCAGGAAACGACAGATGTTGGTGGGGATGCGGAGAAAGGAGAACCCTCCTACACTGTTGGTGGGAATGCAAGCTGGTGCAGCCACTCTGGAAAACAGTATGGAGGTTCCTCAAAATTTGAAAATAGAGCAATTGCACTACTGGGTATTTACCCCAAAGATACAAATATTGTGATCTGAAGGGGTACATGCACCCCGATGTTTATAGCAGCAATGTCCACGATAGCCAAACTGTGGAAAGAGCCAAGATGTCCATTGACAGATGAATGGATAAAGAAGAGGTGGTATATATATATATATATATATATATATACATACATTGGAATATTATGCAGCCATCTAAAGGAATGAAATCTTGCCATTTGCAACAACTTGGATGGAACTGGAGGGTATTATGCTGAGCGAAATAAGTCAATGAAGGAAAGACATGTATCATATGACCTCACTGATATGAGGAATTCTTAATCTCAGGAAACAAACTGAGGGTTGCTGGAGTGGTGGGGGGTAGGAGGGATGGGATGGCTGGGTGATGGACATTGGGGAGGATATGGGCTATGGTGAGCGCTGTGAATTGTGTAAGACTGTTGAATCACAGACCTGTACCTCTGAAACAAATAATACATTATATGTTAAAAAAAAAGAAGAAGAAGATAGCAGGAAGGGAAAAATGAAGGGGGGGAATCGGAGGGGGAGACAAACCATGAGAGACTATGGGGTCTGAGAAACAAACTGGGGTTTCTAGAGGGGAGGGGCATGGGGGGATGGGCTAGCCTGGTGATGGGTATTAAAGAGGACACGTATTGAATGGAGCACTGAGTGTTATATGCAAACAATGAATCATGGAACACTACATCAAAAACTAATGATGTAATATATGGTGACTAACATAACATAATAAAAAAATAAAAATAAAATAAAAATTTTAAAAAGTAATTATTGATAGGTGTCTACTTACTGCCATTTTGTTAGTTGTTTTCTGGATGTTTTTGTAGTTCCTCCCTATTCTTTCCTCTTCCCTTGTGGTTTGATGGCTTTCTTTATGGTTATGTTTAGATTCCTTTCTCTTTTTCTTTTGTGTATTTATTATAAGTTTTTGTTTTGTGGTTATCATGAGGTTCACCTGTATCATCCTATGTATAAAAGTCTATTTTAAGGTGATAGTAACTTAAATATGAATGCATTCCAAAACTCCATGCTGGGAACATCCCTTGATTGCCTGGCTCTGGTGGCCAAGGGGGCTGGTGTTCCTGTGTTCCATGGAAATATACAATAGAAAAGACAGTTCTTGACAGGCCAAGATTTTAGCTAGGCAGTCGGAGAGTGTAGGAGGTGGGACAAGCTGGCTGACTTCAGAAAGGCAGCAGGAAAGAGAAAACAATATCGGGTCTCAGTCAGATTTCAGCAGGCATATCCGAACAAATTGGCCACAATATTTAGTTGCACACATTGATATCTATTTTCTGCTTCACTAGTGATTTTTTTGTTAATATACTATAAAGGTTAAAACCCTATAAGGAAAGAAAGGTAAATTTTACCCCGATTCCTCTCTTCCTCCTGAAACCATTGCAGAATGCAGTAGTTGTCTTTTAAAACTATAATGTAATTTTCAGAACCATATTATAGCAAGCTTACCCCCAAAACAATATAAAAAAATAATAACTTTTATATGAATATTGTGCAATTTTTTAAATGTTTTGTGGCTTCCTTCATAGTTCTATTGTAGCATTAATTGAAAGTCTAAATTCAGCTCATTGGTTTTCAATAGAGACCATAGGGAACTCCTGCTGAGAATATTATAAAACTATTTATTTATTCATTTATTTCCAAATGTATAATGTAGAGATGAAAATGGCTTTGCTATTAGTAAAGTGAGCCATCTTTGACAAATATTTAAAGTGGGGAATAAACTAAAAAACATGGATTTGACTCAGCTTTTCTCTCATTCCAAATAGACCAATCTTCAATAAACAGAGCACTGAGGACATTTCCACAAGATGGTGGCATAAGAAGATTCTAAATTCAGCTCCTCCCATGGACACACCAAATGTACAGCTCTATATGGATCATTTCCCTCTGAAAAAGATCTGAAAACTAGATGAACTGCTTCTCTACAACAAAGGAGTGAAAAGACCACATCAAGAAAGGTAGGAGAGGCAGAAACACAGTGTCCCAAAAACCCCACCCCCACACAGTGACACATAATAGAGAGGGATCTCATTAGCCTTGTGGGTACTTCTCCAGGGAGCAAGGAGTTGGTATCCCACATCAGGTACCCCAACCCCTGGGATCGACACCAGAGAGATGAGGCCCAAAAACTTTTGGCTTAGAAAACCAACAGGGCTAATGTCCAAGGACCCAAAGTGTTATAGAAAACTGAGCTTCCCTTTTAAAAGCCTTGTGTGCAGACTCTCTCCCTCTGAGACCCAGGCAAAAAATAACAGTTTGAAAAGCAGTTAGACTATACATGAGGGACATTCATTTGCTAATCTAAAAGCATATGCTGGAGGAGCAGGGGACTGTCAAAACTGCCTGGAGACAAACAGACACCATTTTTGCACCATTTTGCACATCTACCCTGCTAACATAAATGGGTGAGCTGGGACCTTCCACCACCTCACCATGTGGGCTTGAGTGGATGTGGTACTATCCTGCTATCTTGCTGTCTTGCTAAAGCCAGAGAGCACAAGCAGTAGCAAAGTTGTGGATAAGCCAGAAGTGTTATGAATTGACTGGAAAACTCAGTTACGTGAGAAAGGATTTCAGGCCTGATGTATATTCCCATTTACAAGTAAAAACGTGTTACTTGGTGGGTCTTTCTGTTGAGAAGAGCGAAGAAGTCATGCTTGTGTCTGTCTCCTGGAAGGGGTGGGGGGAAGAGTTCAAAAGAGGTAGTTGGTATCAGCAGGAAGTGTAATAAATTGGCCAGAAAACAAACTTGCAAAAAATTAAATTGGAAAACTTATGATACCTGCTTTCAAGACTCACTACAAGCTTACAGTAAACAGTGTTCTATTAGCTTAAATGAAAACAAATAGACGAATGACAGAAAATAGGGAATGTAGAATAGACAACAAATCACATAATTAATTGTTTTTTAAGTAAAAGTTACTAAAGTGATTTAAGGAGAATAGAATAGCCTTTTGAACACATAATACAGAAAAAACTTAATATCTGCATAAGAAATAAAAGGTGACAATATTTTATATCAAACATAAAAATTAGAGATGGATTATAGACCTAAGTGTAAAAGCTAAAAAAAATAAGTTTCTGGGAGGAAAGAAGGTAATGTCTTCATGGTTTTGGGGTATGCAAGTTTTTTTTATTGCCAGAACATGGTTGCTGTCGTATACCTGATGAGGGGCCTCTGTTCTGAATATGTAAATAACCTACAATGCAATGATTAAAAAAAAAAAAAAAAACGGAATGAAAAAGGTAATAGATATAAGTGGGCACTATGTAGGTAAAGAAATACAAATAATTCAAAAGCACATGCAGAGCTGCTTAACATGACCAATCACTAGAGAAAGGCAAATTAAAACCACAGTGTGATACTCTTTCACCCACAAAAATGTCTAAAATTTAAAGGCCAGATAATATTCCCTGCTTATGTATGTGGAGCAACTGGAACTCTTATACCTTGCTGGTGAATTGCAAATTGTATAACCACTTGGGAAATCATTCTGGTAGTTTCTCATATAATTAAACATACATTCTTATGACCTACAAATTCCATATTTAGATATTCTCAAAATAAAAATTAAAACAGGGGCGCCTGTGTGGCTTAGTTGGTTAAACATCTGCCTTAGGCTCAGGTCATGATCCAAGGGTCCTGGGATCAAACCCCATGTCTGTCATCGGGCTCCCTGCTCAGCAGAGGGCTTGCTTCTCCCTCTCCCTCTACTGTTCCCCCTGTTTGTGCTCTCTCTTTCTCTCACAAATAAATAAAATCTTTCAAAAAAAAGAAAAATTAAAACATATACAAAAAGGATTCATACAGAATGTTTATAACATCTTTATGCATGATAAAGATGCATTTCTCAAACTGGAAACTGCTCAAATGTTTGTCAAGGGAAGAATGGATAAACACTCTGTATTAGGTCCATACAGTGTGTCTTGTTAATCAACTCCACTTGCAATAACAAAATACCATGGGTAGGCCGCTTAAACAACAGACAGTTCTGAAGGCTGTGAAGACCCAGATGAAGGTGCCAACTGAATCAGGCTTTGGTAGGGCCCTCTTCCTGGCTTACAAATGGCTACCTTCTTGTTGTGTCTTCACGTGGCAGAGAGGAAGTTCTGCTATTTCATCCCCTTTTATTTCTTTTTTTTTTAAAGATGTTATTCATTTATTTGACAGAGAGAGACACAGTGAGAGAGCGAACACAAGCAGGGGGAGTGGGAGAGGGAGAAGCTGGCTTCCCCAACTAGCAGGGAGCCCGATGTGGGACTCGATCCCAGGACCCTGGGATCATGACCTGAGTCGAAGGCAGATGCTTAACGACTGAGCCACCCAGGTGCCCCTCATCCCCTTTTTATAAGGGCAATAATTCCATAGGGTCTCTACCCTGATGACCTCACCTAATCACCTCCCTGTGGCCCTACTTTCATATATCATCACATTGGAGCTTAGGCTTTCAACATATGAATTTGCGGAAAACACAGCATTCAGTCCATAACATTCAGCAATAAAATAAAATATGCTACTAAGATGTGCAATAACATGCATGAATCTCAAAAACATTATTCCAAGTAAAAGGAAACATATACAGAGAGTACTTACTTTACAATTCAATTTATGTGAAGTTCTAGGGCAGGCAAAGCTAATCTATGCTGAAAGAAATTAGAACAGTGGTTGTCTATTGGGTTGGGGGCCTGGAAAAGAAGGGGCACAAAGGAACATTCCAAGTTTCTATATATTGGTAAGATTGTGACTTGTGACTCTATTTGTCAAAACTCATCAAACTATACTCTTAAGATCTGTGTATTTGATTATAATGTAAATTATAAAAATTATAAAAATAAATTATAAACTTACAAAAACTTTAAAATATCCAGTGAAAAATTCTATGGTAATAATTAGGCAAAAAAATTAAAAAAGCACTAATATTCTTGATCCAATCCACCACTCATAGTAACTAAATTTTACCCTCAAAAATTCACCAAGATCCAGCCATTTCCCACTACTTATATTATTATAACTCTACCAAAACAATATCTTTCTTTTGACCACGTCTTTAACCTCCTGATTTGTCCCACTATTTCAATTCTTACTCCCCTTATTTTATTCTTCAAGCAGTGTCAAAGATAAACCCAGACACTAGTTAAAGCCCGGAGGGCAGATTATTCAGCAATAACTCTTATAATAGGGTAGAGGGTCCAGCACAAACTGAACTCAATTACAATTGTGTAGAAGTGACCAGGCATTTTAGAGGGAGAGTTAGGGAATAAGGAAGGGGATGAGCAGGAGCTTAGACAGAATCAGGGAAGTGAAAATTTCCAAAAGGTGAGAAGGGGCATTGATTAATGTGATTAGACCATCTGGGTTTGCTAACTGGCACTTACTGAAGTTAGGCTATTACTTCCCCACAGAGACTGGAGACAAAGCCCTTATCTTCAGGTGTTAGCTGGAACAAACAGTAAATTCTTTTGGCAGCCTTGAGCTTTCCCAGGCAGGAAATTAAGGGGCCTGCAGTCATGCAGGAAAGCAGCTTTGGGCTGCTAGAAATATGCTAGTGTTTGTTTGAATCTCTTATTGCTTGGGTGTTTGAGTGGGTGGGGGTGGGATGTGGGTGGATGTGGATGGAGAGTCTGTAGCTTTTATAGGCCAAGGTTGTGGCCTAGTTAAGTAAGAAAATAGCTCAGAGGAGTTGGAGCAGAATTTGGTTAGGGAGATAGTCTTTGTCAGCAGCCAGAGAAATCTTTTTTGAAAAAGTCAATCAATTTCTGTCATGCCCTACAAAAAATTCTCCAAAGGCTTGCCATAACACAAAGAAGAATGAAACCCCTTAATGTGGTATGCAAGGATTTAAATGCTCTTTCCTAGTCTGTCCATCCAAAATCAAATCCAACATTCTCCTCTTGATTATTCTGTTCCAGCCGCCAACCTTCTTTATATATTCATTGAATATACCAAATATTTTATTATCTTAGGGCTTTTGCACTTCTGTTTTTTTTTTCCTGCAAGTTTCTAATTTGTATCTTTATATAGGCTGCTCCTTTATTTCCTTTAGGAGTACTCAAGTATCATTTCAGAGAACCTTCCATGAACTTCCTATCTAAAATTGCACCCCACTCTAAATCACTGTCTGTTTAATTTTATGCATGGATCTTTTCCTTCATATATTATTCATATGTTTATTATTCAATCCATTTCTCCTCATAATGATATATACTCCTAAGGACAAGAATGTGTCTCTCTTTTTCACAGCACTATCCTCTGTTTTTAGAAGAGTGTCTAACACTTAATAGATGCTCGTAGATATATGTTGAAAAAAAGAAAGAATTAATTAATTTTCTACATGTGGTTTTATATTTTCACTTGAAAAAATTAGTGTTGCTATAAAAGTTTGAGTTCGTCTCTAATTTCAGGATAGCAACTTGCTAGTCATTCAGGAAAAGGGACTATTAATGGGGAAGTAGGCTTAAACCTATATCCAAAGGTTATATGGCAATTTGAAGACATTATGGATAAGACATATTGAATCTGATGAAAATCTCATGAAGAATTAAAGCATTTTTTATTAACAATACACTCATTAGGAAAATAAGCATGATCCAAACATATGAGAATGGCAGGTGATGGAGAACATTTAGCTTACCCTTGTTTAGCGATATACTTTACTGAATTTAAAACTCCTTTCTGTTGAGTCAGATTTATAGCACTACCTGCCCAGGATTTTTTTTCTTATCTGGTATTTCCTTGTTTAGTAAATTAATAAGTCCTTCTGCCCACAGAATGTCCATCTGGGACCTTTTTTATCAACTTGAAATAAAGTAAGTACTTACTTGAAAAAAAAAAAGAATTGCCATTTGATGGTGGTGTTAATGACTTCCGTACCTTACATTTCTGTAGGATTAATGATTAGATATTCACCCCAGGGACATGGATGATGTCCCTGCATGATCATTAATCTCCAGGAAACCACCTGCACTTTGATTGTTATCCCTAAATTAAAACTTAGGGGCAACACAGAGGACAAGGCAACTGATCATGATTCTCTCAAATTCAAGTACCAGGTTATGTTCTAATAAAGAATTCTAGTCTTATCAAATCTCATAATGAATGACTAAAGAAAATAAATGAATGTGTTTTTTACAGCCCTGGGTCAAATGATTGAGAAGTCTTGGTACACTTAAATACCTAAGCAGTACTATGATATGCATTCAGGTATTCTTATATAAAGATCACTGGATATACATTTTCTCCTCTATTTTACTTAATGCCAGGCTTTGATAAAGGGATATCCCTAATAGAAAATATGTTTGAATGGTGACTATAAGAGTGGAGTTGTAGGGCAGATGAAATGGGGGAAAGGTCAGAGAAAGATGAAATAATGACCATCTTTCTGTAAGATCTCAGGACTAAAAGCTAATAGTCAACAGGAAGGCAAGGGCTTTTATCTGCCCTTGAGAGCCTATTTAATTTATGAGCCCATACTCCCACCTCTATCCCCAGATCCTTATTTCCCTTTTTTGGTTTGTGTTTTTTCCAGAATATTTGTCACCATCTACATGCTATATATTTTATTACATACTTTGTTTTAAGGTAAGTTACTTGGTTGGGAAATTTTTTGTTTCCTGCTGTTTCTTTATCAACTGGAACCTGAGTGCTACATAGTAGGAACTCAATAAATATTTTTTGAGTGAATTAATGAGAGTTGTTATTTGTCAACTTCTACCAGACAATAATAAATATCTGTGCCACAGTTTTTCCTAAAATAATACAACCAAATTACTCAAAGAGACTTCATCTTTACCATTAAGCATGGTTTGAATATTTACAAATTTTACAAAAATATATGCCAACAATATCATTATTTGGCCATTTAAAATTCCTTATTAGATTTTTATTCTTTCACTTAAAAAAAAAACTTTCCTGGGCGCCTGGGTGGCTCAGTTGGTTAAGCGACTGCCTTCGGCTCAGGTCATGATTCTGGAGTCCCTGGATCGAGTCCTGCATCGGGCTTCCTGCTCGGCAGGGAGTCTGCTTCTCCCTCTGACCCTCCCCTCTCTCATGTGCTCTCTCTCATTCTCTCTCTCTCAAATAAATAAATAAAATCTTTAAAAAAAAAAAAAAAACTTTCCTTACTCTCTAGCATTTTTTACTTCCAACCATTTTGTTAAAAGAGCAATAAATACTTGAAAGATAATCAACCTGATATATATTCATGGAAATTCAAATAAAACAATCTATGGAATATCATTTTTACCCTCATAATTTGACCCCAAACTAAAGGCAGAAAAATAGCTGAGGACGATTGTATATTGGTAAAACAATTTTTGAAAATAAATCAACATTATTTTGTGTGTTGAGTTATACACTTCATAATCTAGCAGCTCCAAATATAGATGTATATGCCCAAAATAACTCTGGGCTACGAACCAGGACATATTTACAATCCATTGAATTGTTTATGATAGCAAATAGAAAAAATTAAGTGGCGATGCCTGGGGGGCTCAGTCAGTTAAGTGTCTGCCTTTGTCTCAGGTCATGATCTCAGGGTCCTGGGATCAAGTCCGTGTTGGGCTCCCTGCACAGTGGGGAGTCTGCTTCTCCTGCTTCCTCTGTCCCTCCCCCCACCATATGCTCTCTCTCTCTCTCTCAAATAAATAAAATCTTTAAAAAAATGTAAGTGGAAACTGTTTGAAGTTATTTATGTTCTTCATTTATAATCATTTTCTTTCTTGCTCTTGCCACATTTCCCTGAGGATAGGGTCTATTTCCCATACTATTGATTTCAGGCTTTGCCACGTGAACTTACATGGCCAATAGAATGCGAGTATAAATGACATAAATTCTGTTAATGTTTTCATTTAAACCATCTGAGGTCAATTATCTTCCTTTCTGAGATTCAGGCTTCTTTACATGCAGTGTTCCTGAATGCCATGATTTGTTTACTTATAGGAATAATGATTGCATAATTTATGTTTAATGAAAATATGAATAAACTCATCTGAACTGAACTCGAGGCTGTATTAAGTGAGGCTTCTGGGAGGTGATCATACCAAAAAATGAAGACAGATGAATAAATGATTTATTTCCATGTAGCGTTTAGGCCCCAAGTTCTCGGAAGCTGGAGCAGATCACATGGAGTTCTCAGGTCTCCTCCTCTCTCTCTCCTTTCTCTGTTTTTTTCTTTGAAAACTAACAAGTTTGAGAACTAAACACAAAGCTGACTAAGTGACTTCTTAGCTCTTTTCCATCCAAACTCACATATAGCATTTGATATTCTATATCTTACCACCTACATACTAAGGTAAGGTGAGTTCAAGCAAAATAAAATCAGTTGATGAGCAGGATAAACACGTAGTACTTGTCTCCAATACCAAAGAAGAGCTGCTATGGTTGGCACAGCCTGGGCAGTGATAAACCCCCCTGTGTGACCCAGCCAGCCTATGTAGGAGAAAGAACCAGGGACAGCAGACTTTACATCACTATGGGCAAATGAGTGGGAGGAATCAAGAGAAACCTTGAGTCAAAGTTGACATATGACGGTAACTATGCCTATTCCTAGGTCTTCAGGTCTCCTAAAATAAGGCTGGTAAAGTTGCTTCAGCTAAACAATTCATTAGATTAGCAAAAAACTTAAGAGAACAGGTGATGGAAAAGGAAAAATTCCATATTGACTGAACGTCTCACTTTTTAATTCTTTGCATTATTAAAAAAATCTATGCATTTAGACCGATAAAATACTTGAGAAATTTCAGTAGAAAGATAATGCTAATCACCGTTTTATATGCATCAGATAATCCAGCAAATAAAATGCAGTAGTAGTCTGGGTTCTACAAGAAACAGGAACAATTGGAGAAATATCGATTCTAATCTATATCATCTGTATCTATCATTTATATCTCTATTATATCTGTATCTATCAGAAATTTATCAGAAGGAATTGACTCATGTGGTTATGAAGGCTGGGAAGTGTCAGGATCTGCAGATGGCAAGCTGGAGACCCAGAAACCTGATGGTATAATTTTGTAATTTTAGTCCAAGCCCAAAGGCCTGAGAATCAGAAGAGCAGGTTGTGTAAATTCCAGACAGAAGGTTGATTGGATTGAGATCCGAGAAGAGCGGATTTTTCAGTTTCAGTCTGAAGAGGGGAAAAGAGCAATGTCTCAGCTCAAAATTAATCAGAGAAAGGGAATTCCTTCTTTCTCTCTCTTTTTTCCCTATTTAGGTTTTCAGTGAATTGGATGAGGATCACCCTCATTGGGGAGAGCAATCTTCTTTCCTCAGTCTACTGATTGAAAAATCAGTATCATCTAGAAACACCCTCACAGTAACATCCAGAATAATGTTAAACCTAATAATGGGCACCCATGGCTCAGGTAAGTTGTCACATAATATTAACCATCACACTCAGGCATTCTTGGAAACATAACTTTTTAGGAAAGATTATTTCCTGTGTTAAGAAATCCTCAGTTTGTTTCCATCACTCCTTTTTTTTCTAAGTTTTTTTTTATTTTTTTTTGACATCTAACATGATAAATTTTCTTCATATGATTTTACTGCTTACAAAGAATATATTATGCACAACAATAGAACAAAAGGAAATGAAAACTAAACCCTAGAGTTAGCAATATTTAGCTTAGCAATGTGCCAAGTAACTTGGATACTTTGGGAAGTTTTATTAATCTTTTCAGGTGGCTTATAGTTGTTCTTGATAGTGTGAAAGATCATGACTGATAGGGAGGAATGTACAAATTAGGAGACTGACCTTTAATATTTGCTTTAAGGATGGTGTATAAGGCCTTCCATAATCTGCTCCTGATTATCTTTACCTCCTGATTTCCTGGTACAGTTGTCTCAAGAGTTTCCATGTATCTCAGTCTGGTTGTCTTACTGCCTCTCACTTTTGACCCTTGACCTTGATTCCCTGGCCTACATTTTCCCTGGATTTCCCTGAATGTGGAGCTCCCCACCACTGAGAGTCGTAGTGGAAAAGGCACCTGAAATGGGTTGAGTGAGACCGGGTTCGTGTTTCAGAAACCCCACTACCATCTGTGTAATCCTGCGCATAAACATCTCTTAAGTGGATAGAGCACACAGTACACGTGTTTTATTCTCCAATCAGAATAAATTTAGTTCATAGTAAAAAACTTTAGGAAATAGAAAAAAAATTCATTATTATCAAATGTTACCATATTTACATTTCCATCTGTTCTTCCATTTTTATTGTGAATACTATTAACTCTATGTTTTATTTATTTTTTTCAGATTTTATTTATTTGACAGAGAGAGAGAGAGAGCACAAGTAGGCAGAGAGGCAGGCAGAGGGAGAAGGAGAAGCAGGCTCTCCATTGAGCAGGGAGCTGGACATGGGACTCCATCCCAGGACCCTGAGATCATGACCTGAGCCGAAGGCAGACGCTTAACGACTGAGCCACCCAGGTGCCCCTTAAACATGATTTTGAATCATTTTAAGGTACCACAAAAATGTCACCAGAAGAAAATTGGTAAGTGAATTAATGAAAGATAGCAATCTTTGGTGATAATAATGAAAAAAAGCAACTTTAAATGTACACTTTTATCTTAAAGACTGTTTTTTTGGAGAAAATGTGTTTTCCTTAATTCAGTCTAATGTTTGATTAGCATGAAAGAATTCAATATAAGTTCAATAATATAATGAAAAGTGATAAAGAACAAATTAAATTCATCTGAAAAATAAATGTGTCTGGATTTATTGTCCAATGAGAATCCACAGAATGGTGACTGTATCTACTTATATGTATAGTACTATACCTACCATATTAATAGGGTTCAATAAATGCAATAATAAAGTATTCAGTTTATACAAAAGTGTAAAAGAAAGCTCTTGGAGTGGAATCACTTGATTCTATATCTTAAAATTTTAGAAACAGAACCCGTCTAAAACAGAAAATTGCATGATCCAAGGCATAAAAGAATTATAGGTATGTGTTCCAGTGCTGTGTTAGGTCAGAAGTCATTGAGCTTTCCAAGAATTTGCAAGTCTATGTTTACTTATGGTTATTCACTACTTCAGACATTGATTTATATAATTTGATGGAATCTATTGTAATCAACAAGACGCCTAAGGCACTTGCAGCATTTTAAATAAGAAATAGTTTAAAAACTATTCAGTTTATGCAAAAGTGTAAAAGAAAGCTCTTGGAGTGGAATCACTTGATTCTATATCTTAAAATTTTATAGGATGGTGGGTGTATTATATCTCCAAAATAGATTTCAAAAATCACTGGTGCCTTGAATTTTAAAATGATCTTTCATGAATTCATGCATGAGTCACTTAAAGAATAAAGTTACTATATCAAGCATTTCATTTACAAAGCAGCTATTTTTGCAGAGAAAGAATAATCAGAACTGCACTACTGTGAAAAGCTACAGAACTAATGATGATAAGGAACTCAAGTTTATGTAGATAAAATGGATTCTGGCAAAAACACAAAGCCATAAAGTGACCATAAAAGTAAATATATGTAAAAAAAATTGTAATTCAGAATGTATATTTCTTGTAACACCACTGAAAATATGAAAATACTTAGGAACTCAAGATTTGGAAGAAAGCGTTTTCATGTTCATGACCACTATTGTTGGTATCTCATCTCATCTCAGACAGACATGGAAGTAGAATTTTTTTATTGAAGATTTCTTTTAAAGTTATAAAAGGTCATCTAGTCTAAATGAAATGTAGAATGACATCACTTGTTTATAACTATGTAATTGATATAAAGACATCAGTTGTATGCAATTATGAAAATCATAAATTATTTAAAATCATTTCAAATGATTAAATTTTTAAAAATCTTTACTATTAGTCTGGCTCCTTCCATAGAAGGGATGAATCACTACATTCTACACCCGAAACTAATATTACACTGTACATTAACTAACTGGAATTTAATAAAATCTTGAAAAAGGAAAAAAAAGGGGGGTTGCGCCTGGGCGGCTCTGTTGGTTAAGTGTCTGCCTTCAGCTCAGGTCATGATCCCAGAGTCCCAGGATCAAGCCCCACATCAGGCTCCCTGCTCAGCAGGTAGTCTGCTTCTCCCTCTGTCCCTCCCCCAGCCCATGCTCTCTCTCTCTCTCTCAAATAAATAAAAAAATACAAATTAATGATGTGATAAAAAAAATTAGTCTGGTTCCAAATAAAAAGATGACAAAATTCATTATTAAGAGATAAGATGGTTTTCTAAAATTAAATCAAAATATCCTTTATAAAGTACATCATGTTGGTTTATGTTATAAAATAAATACATGATATTTTTTCAGTATGACATTTCTTGATTAGCCAAGCATTGAATCTACACACTTATTTCAAATGAGTTTCTTGAGCACTGTAAATTATATTTCTATGATGCAGGAAACAATAGTCTTTTTTTTTCCAGAGAGGGTGATTCTCCAAAGACAGTTATGGAAATTGCCTTTAATTATTGAGCTGAATAATCCAGAAAAACAAGCTCATTTTTACTCCTACATTGGGTGAAAATTTCCTATTTCTTATTTAAAATGCTGCAAGTGCCTTAGGTGTCTTGTTGATTACAATAGATTCCATCAAATTATATAAATCAATGTCTGAAGTAGTGAATAACCATAAGTAAACATAGACTTGCAAATTCTTGGAAAGCTCAATGACTTCTGACCTAACACAGCACTGGAACACATACCTATAATTCTTTTATGCCTTGGATCATGCAATTTTCTGTCTTAGATGGGTTCTGTTTCTATTCTACCCCAATTCATATATGCTATTCTCACTGAATTGTGTCCAACTTCCTGGAGCAGATCTCCTGTTTCCTTCTATATTGCTCCTGTGGACATTGGCCATATCATTATTGCAGCATTTATTATTCTATTCTATTCTGTTCTATTTTGTTTAAAAACATGACTCTCTTAGATTTGGACATCTAAAAGGCAGGAACCCTGTTGAATTAGTCTTCATAGTCATGATGCATAACACAATAAAGGAAAAATAGAGTCATGAAATAAATAATGCTTAAGTATCTTATTTGTTAGATTTAAGTGTCTTATTTGTTATATATATATATATATGGAGAACAAGACTTTAATGAAACTATTTTTAATATAGAGAAAAGTGTACTGGACAGGTTTTGCAGATCCTGAAACATATAACTTGGGGGATCTTTTTAAAGAAAAAGAATGTGAAATTATAAACTAAAATGATGAATGAAAACAGGTCATTGTTGGTTCTCAGTCTCAGGAATTTCCCTGGTGATATCTGAAACTGGCATCCATAGATGGAAGGCAAGAAGAGACCAAAGAAAAAGGCAGGCCACTCCAGGTTGGTGGGTGGCAGGTTTCATAAACAAGGGAACGTATCTACAAAGCTTGTCTTGGGTTGCCACAAGATGGGTAGATCTCTACATCTGCCTACCAGAATCTTAAAAATTTATATGGAAGCTTTAACTGGGTTCAGCCACATATATTATCCTGAGGGTCTCAACAACACATTGTTCTCTTAGGCCTGTGTCATTGAAAATGGTTCCCATTGTAGAATTAGTGGGCAAAACATACATTCCAAGGACAGGGAAGGCAGTGAGGGCCTCCAATTGCCTGGGTCCAGCTCAAGGGTCAACCTGGCATCACGTCCTCTTGAAGACCTCCTTCAACAGTCATTAGAGCATTTTTTGTAGCAATTACTACTTCCCAATGGCCAGCACTAATAATTCATGGAAGTGAATGAAAATCATATAGATATCCCCCATAAACCTAGCTAAATGTTTTTCCAACTCAATTTAGCTGATTGCCAAAAATGTCCCTGACTGTTGCAAAGACATTTAACATAATGGGGAATGTGATGAAGGGAAGTTTAGAATGGAAAGAAATAGCATTATTAAATGATTGAAGTTAAAATCACATCTGCAAAATTTACAAAAAAAACATTTTGTGTGAACACTTTGCTTGACTTCTCCCAGGGTTTTAAATGGAGCCAGAGAAGCCAAAGGAACCTGAAACTTCACTTCTTTTAGCTTCACAATGGAGCCACCTCTGCCAGACAAGAAGCTAAGAGATTTGTATTCAAGTTCCAAGTAATGAAATAGGTATCATGTACTTAAAAATTTGTTGAGAGTAGATCTCCTGTTAAGCATTCTTATCATAACAGCAATAACAAAAATCCTACAATGAGACACAAAGAAACTTTTGTAGGTGATGAATATGCTCATTACCTGGATTTTGATGATAGGAACATGAATGTATACTTATGTCCATATTCACCAAGTTGTATATATTAATTATATGTAGTTTTCTGTGTGCCAATTATATCACAATGAAGTTGGGAAAAAATTTAAAAGATTAAGAAGGAAAGAAGCATGATTAGGATAAGGAAAGGATCCTAAACAGCAGATATTGATGTGATTAAAATAATTATAAGATAATTCTCAGTGCAAATTTATGGTCAGAAAAATGAATGAATGAATGCCAGGGGAAATGATCTCTTGAAAAAACTAAAATTAACAAAATTAATCCCCCAAAATCAAAATACTGGATTAGACCACTTGTCATTAAATACAGTGGAAAAGTTACTAAAGATCCACCTTTAAAAATAGCATCAAGGGGCACCTGGGTGGCTCAGTTGGTTAAGTGTCTGCCTTTGGCTCAGGCCATGATCCCAGGATTCTGGGATTGAGCCCTGCATTGGGCTTCCTGCACTGCAGAGAGCCTGCTTCTCCCTCTCCCTCTGCTGCTCCCCTGCTTGCTCTCTCTCTCTCTTTCTGCAAATAAATAAAATATTTTAAAAAATGACATCAAGACCAAAGACCAGTTAATTCTAATATTTTAGACAATACAAGGCCCTAAAAGATATAAAGATACAAGTTACTATGGTGGGAATGTTTGTGCACCCCCAAGTTTATTTGGTGAAACCCTAATCCCCAAAAATTATGGTATTAAAAGGTGGGGCACTAGAGAGGTGATTAGGTCACGAAGATGGAATGCTCGTGAATGTGTTTAGTGTCCTTATAAAAGAGGCTTCAGGGAGACCCGTGGCTGTGAAGACACAGCAAGAAGTCACCAGCTTTGAAAGCGGAAGAGAACTCTCACCAGAAGGCAACCATGTTGACAAGCAATTGCTTGGCAAGGGGAAAGCTCCCACATACTTGGTGACCAGAGTGTCAGAAGTGGCTACCCAGCTTCCAGAACTGTGAGCAATAAGTTTCTATTGTTTATAAGCTACTCAGTGGTGTGTTGTTATAGCAGCCTGAACAGACTAAGATGTAAACATTAGTACCAAAACTTGATTAAAAATATCCAAGGGTGCCTGGGTGGCTCAGTCAGTTAAGCGTCTGCCTTTGGTTCAGGTCATGATTCTGGGATCCTGGGATCGAGCCCAGTGTCAGGCTCCCTGCTCAGCTGGGAGTCTGCTTCTCCATTTCCCTCTGCCCCTCCCCCCTGCTCATGTGCTCTCTCTTTCTCTCTCTCTCAAATGAAATCTTTAAAAAAAAATAGTCCAGGAAAGGAAATCTCTATGTAAATTTATAGGGTTCTTGTGATGAATAAATGATTCAAAACATACAGTTTTTAAAACAATAAAACTCAATGTATGGTAGCTAAAAACTTCTTCTTTTTAATAGGAATGCTAAGACCACAGTTACAGGACCAGCAAAGGGAATTGTACAGGGTATCAGCAGAAGAGTGTGCTATGACGAGACCAAGGTTTCATCTAAGAAACAGGGATAATTTAATATCAAGTATACAAAATTTATCTGAACAAATGAAAGAAATGATGTCAAATGTTGAAAAGGTAACAATTTGGTAGTCGTTATTCTAAAATTTAAGTATAAGCAACATTTCTTACCTAAATGTAATACTTGCTATTTACCCCCAAATCAATGTCAAATGATGCTATATATTGAAACTCAAAAGCCATGTAAAATAAAGCCAGGAACTCGGCAGGAATTTCTCATTTTACTTAATGTTTATATGGAGATTTTAGAAAATGCCATAAGTCATTTTATTTTTTATTTTTATTTATTTATTTATTTTAAAGATTTTATTTATTCATTTGAGACACAGAGATACAGAGAGACAGAGAGCATGAGCAGGGAGAGAGGCAGAGGGAGAAGGAGAAGCAGGCCTCCTGCTGAGCCAGGAGCCTGATGTGGGGCTCGATCCCAGGACCCTGGGATCATGACCCGAGTCGAAGGCAGATGCTTAACCATCTGAGCCACCCAGGCGCCCCATAAGTCATTTTATTATTTAAAATAATAAATGCCTGATGTAAACACTGGAAAAAATAAACAAAATACATTTTTTCTGATTATATGACTAAAAACCTTGAGTGATAGAGATGAAAAACAAAACAATAAAAATTAATGAGACTTTGGTTAGTGGCTGGATTCAATATAAATATCCATAAGTCAATACTATTTCTCTACTCTGTGAAAAGTATCTAAAGGAAGTGTGAAATAAAGTGCCCATTAAGTAGCAAAAAGCTACAACATACTGAGGAATATTAACATTTTTGGATAATAAGATGCCATGTCATATGTCATATATACACAGTCTGAATAATAGAAAGACATACAAATTCTATATGAGAAGACTTTGTTTAACAAAAATATCAAGTGTCCCTAAATTGACAAGGAATGTTGTGATTACATTCCTAAAAGGTATATTGCTGGAAGCTGTATGGATAAAAGGATCTTAAAGTTTACATGGTAAAATGAATATCAGAGACTACAAGAAATAAATAAAAAAGACCAGTGAGGGGGGAACTTCTTTAACTCAATATCAAAATGCATTATTCTAATAAACCCACTGTAATCAAATCATTTGCTTTTGGCTTGGAAATAGACCAGACCAGAGGAATAGAACGAAGAACCTAGACATCAATTCTAGAATTTCAAAGAACACAATATATGGTATTCATGATGGTTCAATTTAGGAGGAAAATAAGTAGATTATTTCAAAAAATTTGATAGTACACATGGCTAGGAGAAGGGGAAACCTTAGCTAAACTTGAAAACTCATAATTAAGATTATAGTTTTTCTCTTAAAGGAAAAAGTATAAATAAAGATATGGAAAGATACCTAGGAAAGGAAAATAAATATATATATTTAACTATATTAAAAATTTTAAATATTAAATGTTAAATTCATTAACAATATCATTAGACAAAGCCTAAAACTAGGAACCATGTAATATAGAAGATAATGAATTAATAACTATAATCTACAAAGCACCAACAAGTTGACAGATGAATAAAAAATGGGCAAAACATGTCTGGACAAATTAGTAAAAAAATTACTTAAGAGAAATAATTATTTTTAGGAAAAGATTGATGAGAAAAAATGTTCATTACACTTAGGAAAATACAACAGGAAAAGTAGTTTTACAATTTTATATCCTTCAGAGTAATAATAATCACCAAGAGCTATATCACCTATTCTTCAAGTCATGTGTGGGTAAGGGCTCATGTTACCAGCGGAAATGTAAAGTGTTATAGACTTTTCAGAAAGCAATCTGGAAATAACTACAGATAATCATATATCTTCACTCACAACTATTGTACTCCTGGAAACTTAGTTCATAGCAATGATATCTATTAATCGATTGATAGATATACATAGAAATAAGAATATTCTTATAACCTCTTTATAGTATCTGAGAAATGAATAAAGTATATTACAATGAACAAGGGGATCACTGAATAATCTATAGTATATATACTGTAGATATCATAAAGAGAAGAATGAATTAAATGATACTTGACTGGGAGGATTTCTCACTAGATACTGTTGACCAAAAAAACAAAATGTAAAAAAAGCATTTAATATGACCATATTTTTTGTAAAACAGTGACTAGGTATTTTTATATTTTGTGAATATACATATATACACATATATGCATACATATGTACTTATATGTATGCATATATATACTTATCTCACAGAGAAACAAATGCACCATGTATATCTGTACTTATTTTTTTTGATGAGCTAGTGTTGGTGAAGAGGAAACGAAAAAGGAAAGCCAAGTAAAATAGAATTTATGGGGGAAAAGAAACAGCATATAAAATTACATTTATACACTTCTATAAAATTATGTGTATTTATATATAATAAATATTTAAAATTATTATGATTTAAAAAAAAACCTCAGACAATACTAATAAAAACTGGTGAATGAGACATAAAGAAGTAGAAATAGCAAGGTAGAAAATGAGTTCTTCAAGGATTATGGTAAGGAGAAGCAAAGAAATTGGATTGGAAATGGAAGAACAGTGCAAAGGAAGGATTTTTAAGATGAGCAAAACCATGGTACATTTTTACACTGACAGGAACGGCTCAGTAGAGAGGGAGAGAGAGACAACACAGAAAGGCTAAGTAAGAACTGGAGTAAAACTTGCAAAGTTGAGAGGGATGGGATTCAAAAGTGCAGTGGAAAGATCCACTGGTGTTGTACTGGGGTGGACTTTTTTCCCTTTTGGTAAAAAGAAAGAAGGAGGTAAAACTGACCACTTGCATACATAGTCCTGCTGACATTGTGATGGAACAGGGGATGTATGCCTAGTGGCTTATATTCTTTCATTGAAACACACATTTCCAAACCTTAAATTTAAACTCATAAGGAAATAACATAGGAACATGAAGTTCTTCACATTTCTTTCAACAGTAAGTATTGTCAGTCTTTCAAATTTTGCTAATCTGACACTCTGAAAATTCTAATTTCATTTACATTTATTTGGTTACTACTTTGAGGAGTGTGAGATAATAGGAAATACAAATATATTCATTTCTGCCCCTAAACAGAGCTCCTGAAATCCTTGTAAATTCCTGACTAATAAAAATACTGGAAGCATCCTTTGTTCTAATATTTGGTCTTTGACCCTGGGTCCTGACACAGGGCACTAAGCCCTTGGAATTTCTGAGTGACAGCAATATCTTTTGTTCCAAGGAGGTGACTCTGGGTGAGCTCCTGGATGGCTCCCGGGTGGCGGCTGGTCATCTGAAAAACCAAGCCAGGATGAGAAGCTTGGAATTTTCAGCTCCACTCCCCATCCTCTGTGAGAAAAGAGAGGGGCTCAAAATGAAGTTAATGATAGGTAATGATTACTAAGTGATGAAGCCTCCACAAAAATCCCCAAAGTGTAGAGTTCACAGAGCTTCCAGGTTGATGAGAAAGGTAATGCCACCCAATTCCATGGAGGACAGAAGCTTCTGACCTCCAGAACCTCCCAGACCTTCCTTATGCATCTGTTCATCTGGCTTTCATCTGTTTCCTTTATCATATCCTTTAATAATCTGATAAATATAAGTGTTTCCCTGAGTTCTGTGAGCCTCTCTGGCAAATAGTTGACTCCAAGGGGGAGGTCATGCGAACCTCTAATTTGTAGCCAAGTCAGACAAAAGTTGTGGGTAACCAGGGACCTACTACTCTTGATTGGCATCAGAAGTGGGGGGAAGTCTTGTGGGACTGAGCCCTTAACCTGTGGGATCTGACACTCTCTCCAAGTGGGCAGTGTCAAAACTGAGTTCAGTTGTAGGACTCTCAGCTGGTGTCAGAGAATTTCTTGGCTAGGGAAGGCTCCCATATACTTGGTGACCAGAGTGTCAGAAGTGAAGTATTCTGTGTAAAAGTAAAGGAGAAAGACACAGGACGAAGACCGAGGTTTTTTTCTAACTCAGGAAGAGATTACTGAAATTTTCTAACTCAATAAAGGAGCATATTAGTTCTCAATTGCAGTTTTAACAAATTACCCTAAAATTAGTGGCATGCAGCATATTCTCTTAGCGTTCTGCAGGTTAGAAATCTAACTTAGGTCTCACTGGGCTAAGCCAAGGAGTTGACAGGCTGCATTCCTTTCTGTAGGCTCTGGATAGGATCTATTTCCTTGTCTTTTCCAGATTCCAGCACCCGCACTCCTTGGATCATGGCCCAATTTCATCCATCTTCAAAGCCAGCAACATCAGGCCAAATCCTTTTCACATAATACCACTCTGAATGCCTCTTCTGACACCTTCTTCCAGGCTTATTCTTATGATTAAATTGGGCAATCACAGATAATCCAGGATAATTTCTCTACTTTAAGGTCAGCTGATTAGTGACCTTAATTCCATCAGCAATATTATTTCCTGTTTTGTATTTCATAACAATTTCATGAATTCCAGGGATTAGAGTATGGACATCATTGGATGACCATTATTCTACATACTACAGGGAAGACGGTTTTATATAGTGTGTGTGTGTGTGTGTGTGTGTGTGTGTGTGTGTTATTTCTTCTATTTATATCCTTTACTTTGAGATGTTTCTCTTTTTTATTGATTTGCCACTGATGATATGATATTTGCATGTAAAATCATCTTAAAATTTGATACCTAGTATGAAATTAATTCCTATCAAATAAAATATATAGTCTGAACACCTTGAAATAATATCCAGTGTTAGTGAAACAGAAGTACCTTTCCAAACCAAACATTCACTGTGTGTGCATGTGTTTAATTCAATTTAACCCTCTAAGCTCAGAAGGAGGCAGTGCAGTAAAGTTTAGAATTAACTCAGTTCTCATTTACCATGTGATTAGATGTCTTTATAGATTCTTTACAGATTCAAGCACATAGACCATATTACATCTTCTTTTAATTTTTATTGTATTTAGGATAATTGGTTAGTTAGTTGATTATGACATGTATTTTCTCAGTGTAAACTACTTATTTGATTCTGTCACTCTAACTACTGGTTAGCCACCAAGATGGCCCCAACTATCTGAGTCTCCTGGAATTCACACCTTTGGGTAGTCCCTTCCCATATTTTACAAGAGTTGGTTTGTGCAATCAACAGAAAATGGCAAAAGTGATTGTCACTTTTTTTAAAAAAAGATTTATTTTATTTTATTTTATTTTATTTTAGAGAGAGAGAAAGAGCACAAGAGTGGGTGGAGGAGCAGAGGGACAGAATCTTCAATCAGACTCCCTGTTGAGTGCGGAGCTAGACATGGGGCTGGATCCCACCACCCATGAGATCATGACCTGTTGCAAAGCCAAGAGTCCCACACTCAACCAGCTGAGCCACACAGGTACCCCTGTATGTCACTTTTGAGATTAGGTTACAGATACTACTTTGGTTTCTGTCACTCTTTCATATTTTTTCTCTCTTTCAGATCACTTTCTCTGAAGGAAACCAGCTGCTCTACCTTGAGGACACTTGGACGTAACTGTGGAAAGACCCACATGATAAGAAACTAAAGCTTCCAGCCAAAAGCAAGCAAGGAATTGAACTCTTGGTAATAGCTATGTGAGAGGACCTTCTTTTTTTTTTTTTTTTTTTAAGATTTTTTTTATTTATTTGAGAGAGAGAGTGAGAGAAAGAGCACAAGAGGGGGGAGGGTCAGAGGGAGAAGCAGACTCCCTGCTGAGCAGGGAGCCCGATGCGGGACTCGGTCCTGGGACTCCAGGATCATGACCTGAGCCGAAGGCAGTCGCTTAACCAACTGAGCCACCCAGGCGCCCCGAGAGGACCTTCTTGAAGGTAGATTCTCAAACCTCAGCCACAACCTTAGCTAATGCAACCTAGTTGAAAAGTTGACTTCAATCTCAGGAGACACTCTCAAAAAGACCCACTTGGCTAAATTACTCCAGGATTCTGACTCTCAGAAACAGAGATGATAAATGATTATTGTTTTTAGCCATTAAGTCCTGGAATAATTTATTGTACAGCAATAGATGACTACCACAATCACTGTCATTATAAAGTAACAATCACCATGGACTGTGTTTTTAATCTTTAAAATGGGAATGATAGAACCAGGCAATACAGTATTTGAAGATCAATAGACCTTTTTAATTAGAATATATATATATTTTAATTTCAGCCCACACTGTTTGCTTACTTTATTAGCATCCAGTATATTTCAAAAATATTAAAGGAAGAATTTGAACCAAAAGTTACTTGACTAAATGATTTGCATTTTTTAAGTTTTGGGGTATATTTTGATCATTTGACCTCCTTATACTTACTGGCATAAGAGATCAGCCTGTGGCAAGTCCACAAAATATTATCTTTTGCTGTCACCCCAAGAGTCTGGCAGGTCAGGCTACTGAAGTCATCTTGGGAAGTTCCCAGCACAGATCGGTGATAACACGACTTTTCCATTTCTGTATTTTCTCGATCTTACCACTGTCATATCAGTCTCTTTATTGTTTGCCTTCACCAACTTTAAGTACTATTCCGGTTTGTGCTGGGGCTCAGACAGGTTTTAACTGTCTTCTACATTTTGTTGATTTATCATTGGTTGAGTGTTCCGACCTCTGTAGTATCAGAATGAAATCCAGGTTCATACATTTATTGACCATAAAGACCCTCTTTCATATAACAACCCCTACAGTTGTTGTTTTTTTCCTAATGATCTTTATATGCATAAGATCCAACTCCTAAAATTCATTTTCAAAGACTAGCAAACAGATGGAAAAATACCATGTTGGGTGATAGTAATTGAGTAATCCAGATTTAGTCTAAAAAAACTCACCTAGTTAAATTTTGGGTCTGTAGCCAAACTAATAATTTGACAATCTTTAAATTTTGTGTCTGTAAGTGGTGAGTGACTTTGTCACTGAAGCTGTAAAGCATAGCTTTCAAATTTCACCATCCTCTATCCTCTGAGTTTGGTTATGCATTTATATTACCATAAACCTCTAGGATTTAGGAGTGATCTTTGGGGTTAATCTAAATTCATAGTGATTAATTTACTATATTATTTATCTTCATATTCAAGAGAATGCACAAGATCCATGGGTTTATCAACAGCTTTGTATGTACAAGTACCTAATTCTGTCAGAGGAGATTTTTGAGAAAAAATATAAAGGAAATTTAGAAACACAAAGCCATTCACTATGCTCCAGCGGCTGTATATAGGAATTTAAAATTAGGCTGCAATGTACCCTTCAATGTCAAAAATTCATTTGTTTATAAGTTTTGTCTCTCAGAGACCTTTGATCTGAATCCTATTTTCCATCTTGCAACTTCAATATGTACAATGTTGATTCATTATTTTCTGACATTTTGCTTCCTAGTGAGCAGGTAGAATTCTAAAATGGCATATAAAAGCAATTTCTAATGGTGTTTCCAACACGTAAGAGGCAATCAGATTTTCAGTGGCTCATTTGAATGAAGAATCTCAGGTTTTGAGGCTCTGAATTGAAGTTTTCAGAAAAATGTACATATTTTTTTACCTTACCACTCAAAAGGGCTTTCCTGATTTAAAAAAAGATCTAAGTGTGTGTATGTACATTTTTACTATGAGAATTGGAAGCTATACATAAATAATCATGTTAGCTGACATGAAGTTTGGGAAACCACTACTGTTACCCTAAGCATGTTTATTACTTTATAGTAAACAATCCTGAATTTTTTTATAATATTGTCCATATTTCACTGATTGCAGAGAATATGAAATATATGGCAAATCACACTTGATTCAATATAAAATTAAAAATATTGATTATTATTTAATATGGTTAAGAAAAAAAATACTTAGAACTTGGAAATAATGAAAGGGATAGCAGCATGTACTTCTAATGTCATACTGGGGGGTCCTTGTTTATCAGGTCTCACTAAAGGCTTATTCAGCTTTCTGGGGTAATGTATCTGTATTTGATTTAGCCATTTACTCCTGGCTAGAGCTCTGTGGAATTATAAGCTAATTTGTACATTTTTGTCTGATAGTTATGCAAATGGTTTCTTTCTGATAGAAATAATAACCTCAAAGGTTATGGTTATGAATTTATTGCCTTGTAGGTTATTAACTAGTTTTATATATAATGTACCAATTTTATCCTTGTGTTTATTTTTCACTGCTTATAAATTACTCATTTCAGCAAATAATATTTGAATAAGCTTTACCATCTTACTGGTTTCATACATAAATTAAATAAATTTTTGACAGGTTTATGAATTAAGTTCAGCGTGATTCACTAAAAATTTATAGACATTCTTCAGATCATGCTACATTTATATAAGAATCTTAAAAAATTTTTTTTTGAAAATTATAATTGGCATTTTCAATCACATTCCAGTAATTAAATCTGTTTGAATTTGATGCAGCCTTTCAGAACTTATTTCACTATGGAAACTTTTCATGTAATATGCATGAAATTCCATAGTATTAGTAGTGTAAAAATTGCCTGGAATACAGCTGAAAATGGCAGCCTCTTGGCTCTACAATCTTTGTGACATCATTGTCACCATGATGACTAAATGCCTTGGTAGTCACAATTATTTCCTAATGCCTTGTTCACAACCTGCCCTCATCCAATGCCATCCTACTAATAATTGTTATAATTGTTCCTCCACGTGCAAGGATTCAGTGCCTCATTTTCTTCTGGAAGCAAGTTTCAAGCAATCTTCAAATATGTAAGGTTGCTAGAAATTACTGGAAATATTTAGTACTCCTGGTATTAATTACTTTTTTAAGTTTCCTAGCAGGGAAAAGATAGATGTTTAAATGAGATAATAAGGAGAGAGAAAATTAATTGACTATTTGCAGAAGTATAATCAGAATTAAAGGAAACCAGTAAGGACTGTTGAAGCACTCCAGGATTGGCAATAGCAGGAGCCATTACCAATCCTGGGCCTGAAAGAACAGTGACCGTGTGCACCTGGAGAGAGCTAAAGCTGTAGCTAAAAGGACTAACCTGTGGCTTTTGATAGAAAAACACAGGGATTGTCCACCACCTAAAGCCCAGTAGTGAGGAAGGCAGGGAGGTGAACCCCTATTTCCTCCTGGTGCCTCCTACTGGAAGTCAAAAGTCAAGAAGACCCAGTTGATGCAGCCCATAGAGGTCAGCTTCATAGGACATGGAAAAGTGTACAGCGTGGAGCTCTAAGGACAAATGGAATATCCAGGACGATTCTCTATTACCTAAAATTTGCACAAATTTCCCTTGTCAGACACCAGGTCTTAACTTTTATGTCAGATCATCATTACTAGAGAAGACCATTGAAGCTAAAGCTACAATTTGATATCCCTGACATTTGAACTATGACTCCATGATTCACAAGCATCCTGTCAATTCCAGGATGAATAATATAGGCATATCTTAATTAAGGCTCTTTTGGTAATATATAATAGAAAGCCATTCCAGCTATTTGTTTTTTACAGCTTTATTAAAGTATTTATGAAGTACCTACCATAAACCTCCTCCATTGTAAGGTACAATTGACTATGTTTCAGTAAATTTATAGGGCTCTGCCATCCTCACTGCAATCAGTTTTATAACATTTCTATCATCCCCACAACATTTCTAAGAGCTCTTTTACAGTTAATCCTCACTCCCAATCCAGGCTCCTGGCAATTGCTGATTTGATTTCGGTCTCCATCAATTTGTATCTCCTGGATATTTCTTATCAGTGGGCTCCTTTTTATCTGGTTTCTTTCACTTCACATACTGTTTTTGAGGCTCATCCATATGGAAGCACGCATCACTATCTCATTACTTTTTAATTGCATTTTAGTGGTTCATTCTCATGAACAGGGAAATGAGCTATAATTTCCCCAGTCTTAAAAAACACACAAGCAAAACTCTCTCTTGATACCACATTCTGTTGAACTACTGTTCTCCTCACACAAGTCTTCAAAAGAGTTATCTATACCATCACCTCCACTTTTCCTTTTTTTCTCTTGAAACACTTCCAATGAGACTGTTCCACCTGTCTAAAAAACTGCTGTTTCCACAGTCCACGATGAGTTAAATCTCAATTTTTACTTTATTTTACAAGTCTATTCTCAGTATAGCAACTAGGGGGAAAAAAAGCTTTTTAAATGTAAGTTTGATCTCTTCACTCCTCTACTTAAATTCCCCCAATTCTTTACCACTCTGCTCAGAATAAAAGTCAAAACCCTCATGATGGCCTACAATGTCCCATCTGGTATGATGAGCTTGTGTTAGCTCTCTGTTCCCACCCCCTCCTCCTGGCCCCTTTGAGCAGCCATAAGAGCCACAATGGTCTTCTTGCAACTTTTGGAGGACATCATTAATACTTCCACTTTTCAACTTTCTATTTCTTCTTTCTGGAAAAAAAAAAAAATCATAGAGATACTCTTATGGCTTACTCCTCTCTTTCTTTTTATCTATGAAGATTTCCCTGAATGCATACTTAAAATAGTTCATCAACACCTTCTTCATTTTTCTCTTTAGCACTTATCTGATTATATATTTTACTTATTTATGTCTTGTTCTTTGCCGGACTCACCCTTAGAATGAACATTCTATGTTGGAACATATTACTAGGTATTTAATGAACACACATTGATTGAACAACTAAATTCAATCACTTTCTTTCTTTCCCAGTAAAAAGGTATTATTGAGGAAGAAAAGAAGAAATTAAAATCCTGTGGGAAAATAATAATAGGACTGTGGAAGATTGTTTTCATTAATGACATTGATTTTTCATGTTTTCCCATATCTTCTCCCTTTGGTGGTTGCCATGCTGAGGTGATTTTGTGCTTTGCCATGTGAGTAGCTCTGGCTGATGGGATAGCAGACCACTTGGTATAAGAAGATACTAGAAAAGTGTTTTCATGCTCCCATCTTTTCTCTTGTTCCATTGCTTTCTCCACCAGAATATCCTCAGGCTAGTCTATTGGAAGATTAAATATAGAAAGCAGAGCCAAGTTGCCTCAAAAGATCCAACTAAGGCAACAGAGTTGTGACAGAGCCCAGCAAGTTCTACAAATCGATCTAGTCAAACAGCACCTGACAGCAATTGCATGAGTGAGCCAAACTGAGCCCAATTCAGATACAAACACCTGGCCAGACAATCCACAGATTGAGGAGTAAAGATAAACATTTATTGTCATGTTTACTCTACCCTAGGGCTTAATGATTGTTTGTTACACATCACTATAATGGCAACAGATAACTGATACAAGAATAATTTTATACTAGAGTACTTGAGCTGTAACTGGATACACCAAATACTGATGTAATGATGCTGACTCACTACATATGAGGATGTAAAGAATAGAAATAAAATTAAGTTGAAACATATAAAGCACAACACTTAAAGCTTTGAGGGCCATGTGCTGATAAAGTAGGAACACACTGTAGCATGATCTTTAAAACTCAAATTTAAAAACTGAAGTATCGGGTACGTGCACCCCGATGTTTATAGCAGCAATGTCTCCAATAGCCAAACTGTGGAAAGAGCCAAGATGTCCATCAACAGATGAATGGATAAAGAAGATGTGGTATATATATACAATGGAATATTATGCAGCCATCAAAAGGAATGAGATCTTGCCATTGCAACGACGTGGATGGAACTGGAGGGTATTATGTTGAGTGAAATAAGTCAAACAGAGAAAGACATGTATCATATGATCTCACTGATATGAGGAATTCTTAATCGCAGGAAACAAACTGAGGGTTGCTGGAGTGGGGGGTGGGGTGGGAAGGATGGGGTGACTGGGTGATAGACACTGGGGAGGGTATGTGCTCTGGTAAGCGCTGTGAATTGTGCAAGACTGTTGAATCTCAGATCTGTACCTCTGAAACAAATAATGCAATATATGTTAAGAAAAAAAAAAAGAAGAAGAAGAAGGTAGAGGGAGGGGAAGAATGAAGCGGGGGAAATCGGAGGGGTAGACGAACCATGAGAGACGATGGACTCTGAAAAACAAACAGGGTTCTAGAGGGGAGGGGGGTGGGAAGATGGGTTAGCCTGGTGGTGGGTTTTGAGGAGGGCACATTCTGCATGGAGCACTGGGTGTTATGCACAAACAATGAATCATGGAACACTTCATCTAAAACTAATGATGTAATGTATGGGGATTAACATAAGAATAAAAATAAAATAAAAAAATAAAAACTGAAGTATCTATCTTTGAACATAATTTGTCCCAAACTGTGTGTGCATGTGTGTGTGTGTGTGTGTGTGTATAATGCTAGGAGATATATAATAGATGTGAAATTGACTACAATGTTAATATATCAAATTAACAACACAAATACATTTTTCTTCAAAAAAACAAACAGGTATCCAGACTTCAATTTAAGCATTTTTCATACTATTTATATATTTTTTAAAGATTTTATTAATTTATTTGAGAGAGAGAAAAAGAGAGAGAGAGCTTAAGCAGGGTGAGGGGCAGAGGGAAAAGCAGGCTCTGCACTGAGCAGGGGGCCTAACGTGGGGCCGGATTCCAGAACCCTGGGATCAGGACCTGAGCCGAAGGCAGACCCTTAACCAACTGAGCCACCCAAGTGCCCCTTTTTCATACTATTTAATATTAAGAATAAAAACTGAGAAATTTCTTTATAAAACAAAGGAAAACTGCAACAGATAATAGGACTTTAAACTTGAATTGCTGATGGATTTCTTAGTTGAGGAAAATGCATATATCCAATTCCAAATGTTTTAAAACAGTAACACAAATAGAGAATTGTGAACATAATAGTGACATATGGGTAATGTCTTAACTAGAAATACCTGCCAACAGAATCCTAATCTATACCAAAATGGCCAGATAATGAGCCATCAACCATGGAGAGAAAAACACAAACTTGTGCTTTAGTTGATTAACCTTTTTCACATGTAAAGAAAAAGAACCTCAAGCTAATCAAGTACATTTCTGTTTAATAGAATAGATTACTCATTTTTCATAGCAGTATCCTGCTAATGGATGACAAGAGATGAATGCTTATCCATGACCTAACCCAACATGTTAGCTAAATTAGAAAGATATCACAATTAGTATGATTTGATCTCCATATGAAAGTTAAATAACACAGGAGACAAATGAGGAAGAAATACAGAAATTTGGATCTGTGGAGTTGCTTTGAAGTCTGCTCACTAGCTCATTATCTTTTTGTCAATAAAGCCTTTACAGTTGAAGATTCAGGAAACTGTGTGAAACCAAGATCTTCAGAGCAGCAGGTAGGCATAGTTTTCTGCTTTTATGGCTTTGGCATCCGCTTCCTTAATTGTAATGTCTATGACTCATACTTAGCATTAAGTATCAGAACACATTAAAAAATCCATGAAGGTCCTATATTTTGATCAATTTACCATTTCCAATCAAAATGGTGATATAGGTAAGATTTGCCTGTAGGACTCATTTAGAGTTCTCCAACTCTTCCTTGGTATAGCTTTTGTTTTTCTATTTTTATCTCCATAATAGTTATTTTATGACCTTTTTTTTAATGTCCTATACATTTCAATAGCCTGATTTAAAAAAAAATGAGGGGCATCTGGGTGGCTCAGTCATTAAACTTCTGCCTTCAGCTCAGGTCATGATCCTAGGGTTCTGGGATCGAGCACCACATTGGACTCACTGCTCCACGGGAAGCCTGCTTCTCTCTCTCCCACTCCCCCTGCTTGTGTTCCCTCTCTCGCTGTGTCTCTCTCTGTCAAATAAATAAATAAATCTTTAAAAAAATAAATAAATAAAAATTGAAACTAGTATGTTCAGGGTTGACAAAGGACAAGCATGGTACTTTTCTAGATGGTTATTTTTCTTTTTAATATATTTGCATTTTGTTATTGGGCTCTGATGGATTAACCTGAAGCATAAGTATTTTGGAACATATAGGTACTTTGGTGAGGATAACCACTTGGTGGCTGGGGGATGTTTTTTGTCCACTAATTAGAATGAGTAGCCATTTTGGAGATTGGGTGATTCTAGGCAATAGACTAGCAGCTGTAACTCATTCCCAGTAAACAATGTAATGCCTTATATGAAGAAAGTGCTTTAGAAGTAAGAATAGCACTGTTATAATAATAACATCATTCTAATACTTTTAGAAAACAACAAATGATATTTAACTTGTCCTTCCTTCATTTTTTTAATTTCAATTTCCCCCTTATTAAATTCACATTTATTTCACTTATTAACTTTAATCATTTTGCTTAGGAGAGAAATATTTTAATATCTAACTTTTAATATATTTTTAATACAAGCTCTTAGAGTTGCCATAACTTCCATGTAACTAAATCATTTTATTACCAAAATAAAATCATTTCCAATATATACCACTTATTTCAGAGGTTGCTATTTAAAAAATAACCCCTCCCTCCACAAAATAAAAAATAAACCCCCAGAACAAATTTGGATATATAAACAGTAAAACATAAATAAATAAATAATGAACTGATGAATATACCTATATATATATATACATATATATATAAGTGTATATATATATGTATATATATATGTCAGTCAATAGAAAACTTATTGAGATTTGTAATTTACTTATTTTTGCATAATGAAAAACACTCTGGTGATCTAAAAATGTATGGTAGTTTATAAGCATGAATTATGATTTATAAATACATAATTATGATATTGTGTCTACATATAGCACATTATTAAAACTGATATTCATTTCTGGGTTTCTACATAATATGATGCAATCAACATTTTTTAAAAAGATTTATTTATTTATTTTAGAAAGAGAGAGATAGAGAGTGTGGTGGGAGGGGCAGAAAGAGAGGGAGAAAATATCTCAAGCAGACTCCCCTGGAGCTCAGAGCCCACGTGGGGCTTGAACCCATGACCCTGAGATTATGACCTGAGCCAAAATCAAGAGTCGGATACTCAACTGACTGAGCCACCCAGGCACCCCACGATCAACTTTTTATAATTCAGCACAATGTGCTTATGTAGATTCTTTTTTTTTAATTTAATCCTTTTTCTTTTTTTTTAAATTTATATAGTGTAGTATTGGTTTCAGGAGTAAAATTTAGTGATTCGTCACATACATATAACACCCCGTGCTCATCCCAAGTGTTCTTCTTAATGTTCATCACCCATTTAGCTCATCTCCCCTCCCACCTCCCCACAACAACCCTCAGTTTGTTCTCTATAGTTAAGAGTCTCTTATGGTTTGTTTCCCTCTCTCTTTTTATCTTATTTTTCCTTCCCTTCCACTATGTTCATCTGTTTTGTTTCTTAAATTCCACAATAAGTGAAATCAGATGGTATTCGTCTTTCTCTGACTGACTTATTTCGCTTAACATAATACCCTCTAGTTCCAACCACGTTGTTGCAAATGGCAAGATTTCATTCTTTTTTTTTTAAAAGATTTTATTTATTTATTTGACAGAAAGACACACAGCGAGACAGGGAACACAAGCAGGAGGAGTGGGAGAGGGAGAAGCAGGCTTCCCGCTGAGCAGGGAGCCCAATGCGGGGCTTGATCCCAGGACCCCGGGATCACGACCTGAGCGGAAGGCAGACGCCTAATGACTGAGCCACCCAGGTGCCCCAATATACCACATCTTCTTTATCCATTCATCAGTCGATGGACATTTGGACTCTTTCCATAGTTTGGCTATAGTTGATAGGGCTGCCATAATCATAGGGGTGCATGTGCTCCTTTGAATCAGCATTTTTTTATCCTTTGGGTAAATACCTAGTAGTGCAATTGCTGACTCATAGGGTAACTCTATTTTTAACTTTTTGAGGAACCCCCATACTGTTTTCCAGAGTGGCTGCACCAGTTTGCATTCTCACCAACAGTGTGATAGGGTTCCCCTTTCTCCACATATTTGCCAACATCTGTTGTTTCCTGAGTTGTTAATTTTAGCCATTCTGACAAGTGTGAGGTGGTATCTCATTGTGGTTTTGATTTTTATTTCCCTGATGATGAGTGATGCTGAGCGTTTTTTCATGTGTCTGTTGGCCATTTGTATGTTTTCTTCGCAGAAATGTCTGTTCATGTCTTCTGCCATTTCTTAACTGGATTATTGAGACATTATGTCTACATATAACACATTATTGAAACTGATGTTCATTTCTCGAATTCTGCATAATATGATGCAATCAACTTTTTATAATTCATCACAATGTGCTTACATAGATTCTTAAAATGGATAATGTCTTACAGAAAAAAATAATCTTAATAAAATGGAGATGTTCATATAATAAAAAGTTGTTTTGCAGTACCTTCACTACTGTTTAGAAGATTGTATCTTACCACTTCTTTAAAACTTTCTCCCAACATTCTTCATTTTTAATAAGTAAACTCTCATTTTTGAAGTAATTAAAATACATCAGTTTGTGTGAATGTATATTTAAAAACTTAGAAATATGTCCCCCAAGTCAGCCACTTTTAAAGATAATTTCTATAGTTACTTCAGCCATACAAGTAAGTGCACACTTACTTAAACTCACTGTTGGAATGTTCCAGAAGTACAGAGTATACATAAATTAAATGGAAATATGTTCTAATCTGAAAGTATAAAAAAAAGGGAATTCCTTCTGTCAAGAGAAATTAATATTTTAACCCACTTTTTAAAAAAATATTTATTTATTTATTTTAGAGAGAGGAGTGTGTGGAGTGAAAGGGAGAGAGAGAAGCTCAAGCAGGCTCCACACTGAGTTTGGAGCCTGACATGGGTCTGAATCCCACGACCCTGAGATCATGACCTGAGGCAAAATCAAGAGTCAGACACTCAACTGACTGAGCCATCCAGGTGCCCCCTACTGCACTTAAGAAACAAAAACAAAAACAACTTTTTTTGGGGAATAACTTCAAACTTAAAAGTCAGATCAATAGAAATATTTCATATACTCTTTACCTAGATTCACTGCTGTAGACATTGTATACTATTTGGTTTTAACTGAGACTTCTTTCCTCATTTTCATTTGTCTGGTGTTGGGCCATGATTAAACTCAGTTTATATGTTCCTGGCCAAAATATTATAGACCAAAGCTGTGTGCTTTGTGGCTATTACATCTAGAGGCTCTGTATCCATCCGGCCTTTACTGATGATGTTTAATTGGTCAAGGTGTTGTCTGATTTCTCCATGCACAGGTACTATTTTTTCCCTTGTAATTAGTAAGCAATCTATAGGGAGACAAATATCCTTCTCATCAAAATTTTACCCTAGGTTTGTCATCCATCCATGATTCTTTTCTAAAAGAATTTTTTAAATGATTGTTGCAAAATGATGATTTGCCAATCCCATTTCTTTCTTGTTGGCATCTATTATCAAGAGGTCTCCCTTTTTCTTTTATCTATCATCCAAGTGTGTAAGTGTGTATCTATCTGTCTGTCTCTCCGTATAAACTCATGGAAACCAATTTTTCCAACTGTTTATAATTAATTTCCCTACTTAATGATTTTGGTGTTTAATTTGGTGTCTTGGATTTGGCTAAAGGAGCTCCTCTGAGCAAGCTCCTTTGGTCGTGTGACATGTGCCCATCATTTTTGAGCACTTCTTTTATTTTTGGTATCACAAAATACCCCAGGTACTTTTGTACTTACCCTGCTGAAAACAGCAAATTTTTCAAGAAGCCTTGGTTCCTGGGGCGCCTGGGTGGCTCAGTCATTAAGCGTCTGCCTTCGGCTCAGGTCATGATCCCGGGGTCCTGGGATCGAGCCCCGCATCGGGCTCCCTGCTCCACGGGAAGCCTGCTTCTCCCTCTCCCATTCCCCCTGCTTGTGTTCCCTGTCTCGCTGTGTGTCTTTCTGTCAAATAAATAAATAAAATCTTTAAAAAAAAAAAAAGAAGCCTTGGTTCCTTTTAGTTGGAAATAATATTAGAGACCTAGATCTGAGCGTTAGATCTGTTCATTATACTGCAAGAATGTGCCCATTCAGTGGACAGAGCAAGGAAATAAATGTATGTGTATTAATGTAAATTATATACATACCTATACATACACACATTATTAAAGAATTGTTTTTTTTCCAAAAGGCAAATTCATGCTTCTTTTCAAACATAAAAAGAATACATTAATTGATGAGGACAAAGTACTACATTACAATTCGTTCAAAAAGGAATTCAAAGAGCAGACACATACAGGTATCCTCTGGCTTTCTGAAAGTTTGCATTATACTACCTTACTTTCATGAAAGACTGAAGTTTTTGCCAGTGGAAAGAAATCTGAAGAGGATTTTCATTTTTACAAAACAGTTCTTACCTTATTAATGTAGGTTTTTTAATAAAAGCAAAGTGGCCAAATGTGAACTTTTGGGAAATGGGGTGGGGAGATGAACACAAAGTTTGTTAGATATTTCCATTTGCCAAATTTGCCTCCATAAAAGTTGAATTATTTTGCATTCTACCCGCAACGTGTAGATGGCCTGTTTTCACACAACCAAATCAACATAGTGGATTGTAAAGTTTTATTTTTTTTTAATCCTTGTCAAGCTGATGGACAAAAAGTGATAGTTCTCTACAGTATAACTTGCATTTCTCATTATGAGTGAAATCAACATCATATAACATTTAAGGATCATTCTTAAATCTCTTTTTATAAATTTTTTGTGTATTTTGTCCATTTCTATAGAGTTTTTGGCCATTATTTTATCAATTTTTAGTTTCTGTAAATTAAGGATATCAGCTCTTTATCTCGTATATGTTGTGGATATTTTTTCAGTTTATCATTTCTTTTTACTTTCCTTATATATTTTTTGTCATTAAATTTTGTAGTCAAATTTAGCAATCTTCTTTTTAAATTGCATGTGGTATTTGAGTCATAATTAGAAAGACTTTTCCTCACTCAACTTGCTTTTAAATTATTTGTCTTCTTATTTTGTAAAAGCAGGTATCACCAGTTTATAAATTAGAGGACTGAAAGCAAGAATTATTAACATCAAGGAGAAACAGTTGTTTGGAAGAATGGACCAAAGAAGAATTTAAGGTACCCTAAAGTTCTCTTATTTAGAATAGATGATCTCCAAATATTTAAATCCTCAATTCTTAGAGGATCATATTAGTTCTGAGCTGGACCTCAGAGTAAACCAAGAAAATTTCTATTATAGATCATTAGGCATAATTTCCTAAGTTCTCAGCTTCCTATTCTATCCTCCATTAATTAATTAATTAAAGATTCCTTGGCATAGAATAACATTGAAATTGAGTCTCAATCTATTTTGCTTCTTAACTCCTACTCTGCTCAAATTATCAACCCACCGCTCAAGTTGAATTAGTTTATACCCTCTCCTCCAACACAATCTTTATTCCTGCTAAATTGTCACTTTCAATTTTGTTCCTTCTCTTCTTCACCAATTTAATGTCCCATAAGAACCAAGTTATCTTTATCTATAAAAGCTTTCCTTTTTTTTAATATAGAAATTTCTTCTTTTTTTTTTTAAAGATTTTATTTATTTATTTGAGAGAGAGAATGAGAGAGAGAGAGCACATGAGAGGGGGGAGGGTCAGAGGGAGAAGCAGACTCCCTGCTCGATGTGGGACTCCATCCTGGGACTCCAGGATCATGACCTGAGCTGACAGCTGTTGCTAAACCAACTGAGCCACCCAGGCGCCCTATAAAAGCTTTCCTAATGAGAACGTGGCAAGAATGAGGTTATCTAATTTCATTTACTTGATGAATTGCTATGAATGCACGCATGACTTAACATTGTACTACAGATATTGATGCTTAAACCTATACTGATTTGTATTGGCATTTCAGTATTTTATTCTGCACTATTAAAACCATCCAAAATAGAGAATTTCTTAAAGGAAGAGTTAGAGAGTGTTTTATGTTTCCTTTGGGATAGTGGACATTTGCTAATTTTGACTACTTAGGAATAAGTACTCTCCAAGCTCTCCCTGCACTTCACTGGAAGCTGACCTTCATCTTGAGGTAGGCATGACAGTCTGGCCTCAACTAATGGAGTAATCTCTCTCTTAGGCCACGGAAATAGGTGGAGAATGTCATAGAAACCCTAAATCCAGGATTTCCGTTTAAAAATTGGTGGTAAAATCATGCTCTTTCTCTTAGACAAGAATGAGGAACAATTTACGAGTCATTGACAGTCAACTTGGGTTCAAAAGTACAGATATTCGGAAAGAAAAAAAGAAGTATAGATATTTGATGTGTGTGGATTCTATACTAAGACAGAGGAGTCAAAATAGAAGAGTTTTGGTCCAAAGCTACTTCTGGAGGTTCCATCTCCACTTCTAACCACTCACTTTAAGAGAATTAGACACTGGGTTAATACAAAAAGACTTTTATTTATATTGAAGTAAAAGTTTTCTCCAACCAGGATTAGTAGGTGTTGCTATTGTTAGAATACTATGATATATTAAAATACTGGGCTATGATTTTCTTTTATATTTTTTTAGTTTTATTTATTTATTCCAGAGGGGGTGAATGGAGGGGGGCAGAGAGAGAGAGAGAGAGAGAGAATCCTAAGCAGATTTCCCACTGAGCATGGAGTTGGATGCAGGGCTCAGTCCCACGACCTTGAGATCATGATCTGAGCCAAAACCAAGAGTCAGACACTCAACAAACTAAGCCACCCAGGTGCCCCTGGGCTATGATTTTCTAACGCATAATTTCAGTCAATGCATAACATTTCCTTTGAAGCTTTGTGAAATAAAAATCTATTCCAAAAAATCAATGGACATAGGAAAAAAGATATTTTTGAAGGTGCTTAATGGGGAAGTAAGCTCTTTAATTTAATTGTTAATTAATTGAGAATATAGCATTGAAATTCTTCCCCCTTCTGTCACCATAAATATACTTAGAGAACTTAAAAAGAAATAGCATACTAGTATCCATGTTATCAAATTTATATCATTTTTAAAAATCTCCCAATTATCCATCAACGTACAGGAAATCATTGATAAATCAAGACTCTTATTTACTGAGACAATGCCACCTAATTTTTGTTCTCAGAAATTTTTTAGAGTTGATTTAAGATTCACTGGCAGCAGAATATTAGCAAGAGACTTAATATCCGTTACTTCTAATATGATCTAATGTTTTTCAAAAGAGAATTGTGCTAATTATGATTACCATACTTTTGCTCCAGTTAAGGCCAATCTTTGCTTTTTCTCTTCTCTATGTACTTTACACAAGGCACAAGCCCCCAAAGAAAATCTTACTTATAACTAGGGCTGGTTTCCTCGCAGAAATTAGTGTCATTCTTGGTTTGAAGAATTCAAATTATTGTATCTAATTTATTGCAAAGCTTCAAGCTGATTAACTGGTAAGAGAAAATGTGTCATGGCCTTAAGGGAAATTCTTTGATCCAAACTGTTTCTTTACACTCTACCTGTGCTGCAAATGTTTCAGTAGAGAGTAATGGACGATAGTGTTGACATTATGCATGTCTCATAAACAAATGCATGATTAAAAATTCAAGTAAACCACTGAACTTAAAACTTCAGAAACACAAGATGATGCTCAACAAGAACAGAAAACTCAAAAATAGTACAACAGAATCAGAAGATTAATTTTGTAAAGCTCAAATACTGATATATATATATCTTTAGTATTGTGGTAAAGTAGGAGCCTGGAATAGAGTCTGGCTTTCTGCCAAATGAGCTTTTTAATGCTCTTGAAGTGATTAATTTTCATACATAAAAAAAGCAAAGAGAACACGATTTCCAGCTTTGGAAAGATACCATCAGTGCCTAGTAGTTTCTACACTTTTTAAATTAAAGTTTGTAGGAGGCTGACACAAAAATGTATCAGTAACGAAAGTCTAATCTTTTAGAAGAATTTTGGATGGCATGGAAAAGAAGTCTGGTTAAAGTGGTAATTCACTGAAAGGGGATTACTATTGTAATTTTAATTTCCTTTTGTCTAGAAATGTACATTTTAGTTGCCAAGTGATATTGACATCTTTTGTTAACACCCAGGATAGACTTGTGGCTAGGTCTTCTTATTTCTGTTCTTGTTTTCTTTTTGTCTGCTGAATTCCTAAAGAAACCGTGAAAACAATCACCTCACTTAAAAACGAAAAAACAAAAACTAAAAGCAAAACAAATAAACAAACCTAAACTTTATTTATATACGATGTTTGGAAAAGTTAACCAGCCTTAAGTCTGGCAAAATACCTTCTTAGAAATAGCCCAGCTGGGGGCGCCTGGGTGGCTCAGTTGGTTAAGCGACTGCCTTCGGCTCAGGTCATGATCCTGGAGTCCCGGGATCGAGTCCCACATCGGGCTCCCTGCTCGGCGGGGAGTCTGCTTCTCCCTCTGATCCCCTTCCCTCTCGTGCTCTCTGTCTCTCATTCTCTCTCTCTCAAATAAATAAATAAAATCTTTAAAAAAAAAAAAAAGAAAGAAATAGCCCAGCTGAAAAAAATAAGGACAGTTTTTATGGCATAATTTCTATTTATTGTATTGAACTTTTAAAAAAAGAAAGCCTGTAAAACATTAAAAAATGTTGTTAGTCTTGGGCCACCTGGCTGGCTCAGTTGGAAGAGCATGTGACTCTTCATCTCATGGTTGTGAGTTTGAGCCCCACATTGGGTGTAGAGCTTACTTACAAAAATAAACTTTACAAAGAACAAAAATATAAAATTAAAAAATAATATTATTAGTTTTGTTGTCATAGATATCACTGGAGTTATGCTTAATTCCTTTAGATACCTAATGCCATGTCAGAATTTAATATAACCTCAACTCTTTCTTACTAAGTAGGTTTTTAATTTGTGTGTGTGTGTCTCCAAACCCTAAGACCTTTATTCCCTCACCTGCAAGTATATTAAATCAATGTTTTCAGCACAGAGATTTATTATTGCCCTTTTGCTTCTCAAAGTTCTGATTCATCAGCTAGTTGTTTAGACATTGAAGAGGATATATACACTCATCATTTCTTTTAAACGAGCCATGCTTTAATGGCCTTCATTTTATAAAGTTTTGATTTTCTCCTCATATTTTTTTGAAACAGTCTGGCTATAGCCTCTCTCAGTTTCAGATTGTTTCTCTGTAAAATAAATATAATAACTCCCCACAGGGCTGATGTAAGTTTCACATAAGATACATAAATTACCTAGCACAATGCCAAGCACAAAGTAAGTATTCTATAAAAATATATACTATTATTTTTAATATCATATTTTGGAACATTATTTGAGATCTGTATCTGTAATCAAAATGTGTAGTAACATCTGGTACTCCAAGCAAATGAGCTTATCTGCTTACATTTTTTTTTTAAGATTTTTATTTATTTATTTAACAGAGATAGAGAGCACAAGTAGACAGAGCGGCAGGCAGAGGGAGAGGGAGAAGCAGGCTCTCCGCCGAGCAGGGAGCCAGATGCGGGGATCGATCCCAGGACCCTGGGATCACGACCTGAGCCGAAGGCAGACGCTTAACCGACTGAGCCACTCAGACGCCCCAATCTGCTTACATTTTAAATAACCAAACCTGAGTTTTGAGTTAATTCTTAAAAAGGTCTTTTAAATTCGAAACTTTCTGAAATGTGCCACTATATTTTTCCCTTTCTAAGTCAGTCAAGATATACAATAAAATAATTACAATTGTTCTTGATGATTAAGTCTTTTATGAAGAGTAGACATTATGGATCTCTTAGTAGCTGCCTACTCTATACCATGCTTTATGCTAAACACTTTGCACTAGTTGTCTCATTTATCCTCCTCAAAAAGATACAAGTTGGATATTAATAATACACCTATAGGCAACATAGCTGAAGGTCAGAAAGGTTAAAAAACTTGCTTAAGATCAAATAGAATAAATAATACAGCTACATTTTAAATCCAGACTTGTCTAATCTGAAAATTTGTTAGCTTACTTACTATTAATAACATTTGTTAAAACTTGAAATAAATAGTAAACACTATTATTTTTGTGATTTTTTCCACAAAGGGCTTTCATGCATGTGATTTTTATGGATAGGCAAATTAATTGGGCCTACATTCTTTGCATCACAGAAAAATTGCAGTTAAAAGAGAGTATATGTCTTGCCAAGTTTATGCAACAATTGGTAGAGATATTGTCACTTTTTCCCAGTATATTATGAGGTCTAAATGAGAGACAGAGTGTATGAGGATATGTGGGTCCAGTTTTCACTGAAGCTAACGAGAAGCAGTATAGTTCTGAATTAAACTGAATCTTACTTGATGCTTACTTGGTGTAAAAACTAATTGTAAACTTGGACTGTATTGATATGTGCATAGTGTTTGGGTTAAGGAAGTCCGTTGCCCCAATGTGTAGAAGTAATATTTACTGCTGTTGGTACACTTTTCAATAGGACACAGACAGTGAAGACAGACTAAGAGCAGTGTGAACAATATAATAAAGTGTAGCTCCTGTCATTGAGAAACATTTACAGGTGCAGAAGATATTCAGCCCTAGAGGAGTTGGCAGCTCCATTTGTGCTTTCAAGTATTTGAAAATCTGAAACCTGGAAGGGGAATTGGAATTTATGTTCCACAGAGCTACAGGAATGAGAACAATTGAATGGAGACAGATTTTGATTTCAATAAAAGGAAGAGTTGCCTGGCAGAGCTGTTCAGCAATGTAATGAGTCGCTTATATGATTGGGAGGGTCTTGTCCCTAAAATGTTTTGTCTTCTCAATAAAATATATAAAATTTAATAGTGTGTAAAATGTATTCTTTGGTGACAGTTTTTTTCCCCACCCTGAATATCAAATATGTACTCATTACTCTCAACTCTTCATTCCCTGTAGAAATGGAAGGTAGATACAGCACATTAATGAAATCTAGAGCAAATCCCAAATTTCATTTGAGCAAATTCCAACCTTCTTCCCTTATCAAATCTTCCTGACATTGTTAACAAGCTGGCCTACCGAACTGATTTACATTTCAGACCTTTTACATTTATTTGGTTTAAGCAAGGACTGGGGACAGGGGAAAATAAGCAGCAGGAAAATAAACAAACAAAACCTGACGAGATCTGAAGTTTGTGGAAGATATTTGTGAAGGGTTAATTTGCTTGAACATTGACTTTCCATATATAAAATATATATCTTTTATTTTATTTATAAAATACGTAAAATCTATATTTTAATGTTTTCTCTGTCGATATATGTTTGAAAAGATTAATTGGAATTACTTTACTTGCTTTCTTCTTTGAAAACAACTCTCATTTTATTTCCTCTTTCCCTATTCTGAATATTTTCTAGTTTTCCATGTCACTATTCCTCAGCAGATGACCCCATGTAACTTAATGAGGAAATTGTCAATTCTTTCATAAAAACAATGTTCATTTCCACGCTTTAATTTAATCTTTGCTTATATACCTGTGTCTCGAGTTGATTGCCTCTCAGTGAGTGGTGCCAGGACCAGCAGCTTTGCCATCACCTGGAACTTGTTAGAAATGCAGAACTTCAAGTCCCATCTCAGAAACTACCAAATCAAAAATCTGGATTCTAACGAGATTCCAAAATGACCCCATTTTACACTAAAGTGTAGAGTCACATGCTTTCAAGCTTTCCAAATTCACTGTTTCCACCTCTATTCTGATTTGTTAGTTCATTCAGTCATTCCTTCATTAAAGAAATATTTCTTGAGGACCTATTATGTGCAGAGCACTATTTTAGTTGTTAGGCACACAGCCCTTAAAATTATAATCAAGACCCTGGACCCATGAAAAAAAAAACAAACAAAAAATAGTTTCAAATATATGTTGTGCAAGTATTTGTCCCAGTCTGTGAATGTCTTTTCATTCTCTTAATTTTTTTTTGAAGAGCAGCAAAGCTTCTAATTTTGATGAAGCTCAGCTTACCAAATTATTCTTTTATGGTTTTATAGATTGTGTTATATCTAAGAAATCTTTGCCTAATCCAAGGTAACAAAATTTTATTTCTTTTAAAAATTGTGTAGTTTCAGATTTTATATTTAGATGCATGATTCAGATTGTGTTATATCTAAGAAATCTTTGCCTAATCCAAGGTAACAAAATTTTATTTCTTTTAGAAATTGTATAGTTTCAAATTTTATATTTAGATGCATGATTCATTTTGAGTTATTTTTGTTTATTATCGAAGGATGCATGGAGGCTCATGCTTTGTTTTGTATATGAATATCCAATTAATTCAACACCATTTGTTGAAAAGATCCTTCCTACACTGAATTAATTGCTTTTGCACTTTTGTCAGAAACTAGTTGTCCATAAATGTGTGGGTCTACATTTGGCCTCCATATTCTGTTCCTTTGATCTATTTCACTACTTTTACACCAATACTGGATTCTTTTGATCACTGCAGCTTTACAATAACCACATCACTACTCATGGAATCAGGAATCAGGTAGCGCTAGCCCTCCAACTTTGTTCTTCTTTTTCAAGGGAATGGTATTTTTCTTTTTTGCATTCCAGACCCTGAGCATTTTGAATTTTAGAATCGGTTTGTTGATTTCTATGAAAAAACAAAACCAAAACAAACTGTAAGAATTTTAATTGGAATTGTGGTGAATCTATCCATCAGTTTGGGGAGAATTTATATTGTAGCACTAATGAGTCTGTTGACTCATGAACAAACTGTATTTATTTAAGATTTCTTTAATTTCTCCCAGCAATAATTTTTAGTTTTTGGCATATATGTCTTATACAGATGTGGTTGATGTATATATAAATATTTCATATACTTGATGTCAGTGTAAATGGCATTGTGTTTTTACTTTCAATTTCCAATTGTTGCTGGTATATAAAATACACTTCATTTTTTTTAAAAGATTTTATTTATTTATTTGACAGAGAGAGAGCGAGAGCAGGAACACAGGAGTGGGAGAGGGAGAAGCAGGCTTCCTGCCAAGCAGGGAGCCCGATGTGGGACTCGATCCCAGGACCCTGGGATCATGACCTGAGCCGAAGGCAGACGCTTAATGACTGAGCCACCCAGGTGCCCCAAATACACTTCATTTTTATATCAATCTTGTATTCTGCAATGCTGCTAAACTCATTCATTAGTTCCATGAGCTTTGTTATTAGGTTCCACAACATTTTCTACACAGATGATCATGGTCTCTTCAATTAAAAGCAGTTTCGCTTCTTCTTTCCCCATCTGAATGCCTTCTATTTTTTTCATTTTTGCCTGATGACATTGACTAGGACCTCCAGTACATTGTTAAATATATATATCTTATATATTCTATTAAATATAACCTATAACAGATATATATTATATATTATTTATAGTCTACATATATTCTAAAAACTCACCAATAACAATCAATACAATTAAAAAAGGGCAGAAGATTTAAAAAATTTGCTAAAGTGATATATGGGTGACATATAAAGCTTATGAGAACAAGCTCAATATCATTAGTCATTAGGGAAATGCAAATTGAGACTACAGTGAACTCTCTACAGACTTACTAGAATGGCTGCAGTTGAAATGACTGGCCACACTTTGTGTTGGCAAGGATGTAGACGAAGTGGATACGTCACTGTTGGGAATACAAAATGGTACAGTCACTTTGGAAAATTTGACATTTTGTTAAAAAGCTCAAATACACCCACCATGTAATTCAGACATACTGCTTATAAGAATTTCCCAAAGGAGTAGTAAGCATGCAAATACTTTCACACGAATATTCAGAACAGCTTTATTTGTAATAGTCCCCAAATGGAAAGAACCAAATGTTCGTGAACAAATGAAAGAATAAACAAATTTTGATGTATTGATACAATGAAATAACTACTCAGCAAAAAAGTAATAAACTCTTGATGCATGCAAGAACCTCTTGAATCTCAAAGTATTTATGCCAATTGAAGGAAGCCCCAGACAAAAGAGAATGTGCACTGTGTGATTCTATGTATATAAAACTAATCTGTGCTGACAGGAAGCAGTTACAGTTGTTGCCTGGTAAGAGGGGCCAGAGCAGGGATTAGAAAGTAGTAGGAAGAAACTTTTGGGTGAGACAGTTGTGTGCATTATCTTGATTGTGGTGATGCTTTTCACCTATATACATGCTGTCCACATTTGAAGTATACAACTTGATGTTTGACATATATAAAACTATATATATGATATATATATAATTATATATGAAACTATATATGCATATATATTTTTGTATACATATATACATGTCTACACACATACATATTTGCATATATGCATGCATATAGTTTCATGTGTATACATAGTGTGGTTTAATTTATGTCAAACATCAAATTGTAAGCTTCAAATGTGGGCAGCTTTATCATAAAAAAGGCTCTTATCATTAGCTGACATAATACAGAATAAAGTAACACTGGGTCAATAATTAACTACTTTGCTGAAGTCTGAGGGGGTAAATCTGACCTAATGTTTTGTTAGAGTTCATTTGGTCCCCTGAGCCTCAGAGCTATTACTTACTGGATATGTCTTTTTTGACATAACCCCATGTATCTATAACTGTGTTCAAATCTAAACTTGTCATCTTTTCCCAGGAAACTGGTTTCTCCATATTATCTCATTTAGAGTTATGTCTATCTTTCTAATTGCTCACACCTTCATGTTGCTGTAATGTAATTAGGCTAGGCAGTAAATGATATTTGAGTTGGGGCTTGAGAGAAGAGTTAAGTGAGCCTGGAATTTTCTCACTCTGTCTAATCCCACATCAAATCAGGCACTAAGTTCTGTTGGTTCTACTCTGCAAAGTCCTTCAAATTTGTACACCATTTCCCAATGCCACTTTTTACTCCTTTAGTTCAGAACACTTTCCTTCCTATGTTATAGGACCAGCTTCCTAACTCATATCCCTGTGTCTTATGTTTTAGTCTCTACAATCAGTTTTCTGCCCTGAAGCCAGAGTAATCTTTTCTAAACTGCAAATCTATTTATTCCAAGAGCCAGGAACAGTGCCTGCTATGTGGTAGGCACTCAATAATTATTTGTTGTATTGGAGAACAGATGAGTACCACTCTCCAGACTAAAATTCCTCATTAGCTCAGCATTGCACTCAGGTTCAAATTAAAATTGTCAGTCGTAGCCCAAAAGGTCTTCCCAATCTAATTTCGCCTACCACTCACAACTAAAGGTGAACACTATTTTTGAACTAAAGCATTTCCCTGAAAGTACCCACTCTCCTTTGCCTCTGGACCTTGCACTTACTACTCGAACTCCCTGCCTTATGCTTTCTCTCCTCTTTAATGTCTTGTTCTACTTATATTCCAGAACTAGCCAAAACTCTTTTTTCAGGAAAATGTCTCTGCTGCTGCCAGCTCCTCAGGCTGCTCTATGTTCCTTGAACACTCTGTGAATGGAGAGTCCTAGCCTGATGACACATAAATCCCTGATTACGCACATCTACAAAGTGCAGAGATTATGCCTTATTTAATGTCCCTTTGGTATTACATAGACCCTGAACCATAGTAGGCATTCTATTAAAACTATTTTAATAAAACATTGATTCTTTTAGCTCATTTTATAATCTATCTAGTAAGACTGGTAGTAGAGAACAAGACCCCCCACTATGGAATCAGAATCCTTGCAGTTATAAATGGAAGGGAGCATCTCCTAGTCCAATATCCTAATTGTGAAGGTGAGGCAACTAAGATGTAGAAAATAAATTGAAGTAGACTTGGAACTGAATCTGTTGCATAGTATTGTTCATTTCATTGCCTTAAACTATTATCCATTCATTCATTCAATCATTCATTCATAGATATATTCATATATTCAATCAGTGTAGTGCACACTCCTTTAATTATTTGGTAATTCCTTGTAGAATGATTAACAACATAGCTGCTGGACCCAGACTCTCCTAGTTTTACTGCATATGTAATACTGTGGGAGGTTGTTTAACCTCTCAGCTTCCTCTTTGTTTATAACAGAGCCAATAGCTGTAGGTACCTCCTCAAGACTGTGTTAGTCTCTAAAGGGCATTAAATGCCTTTAATATATGTTAAGCATCTCATGTGCCAGTTATTATTTGAGTAAAAGATTCTGCTGTTTATGTATTTAGTACTTAGGAGCAGGCTTTGCCCTTCACAACTTTTACACTCTGTTCCATTCCTTCCTTTTATTTTCTCTCTAGATTTAAAAATTTAGGCACCTAGATGGCTCACAAAACATGTGTCTAGGACCTTCAGGGAGGCATTTTCAGATGAACGAATTCAAATTCTCTGTAAGCACTAGGTGTAGAATGATATAATCAAATGGGAAAGAATTTTAGTAGAAAAGCTCATCCAGCCTTTTCTCCATAAAAACCTATGAATATAATAAATGATGCCTTCACAGCTGAAAATCAGCAGGCATTGTAAACACTTACAAAGTGGGTTAAGAAAATGTTTTTCTTCTTATGGGAACAGCAGTTTAAAAGGCCTAATGATGCTTAATTATAATAAGTAGCTGGTAAATGTTTCATCAGAAACACTGACCCACAGTCTTAGCAGGTGCTCATTAAATGTGGTAGATTTTATTCTTAATAACCATTTACTCCCTTGTAATATCTACATTTGTAGTCAAGAAAAAGAAAGCAATAAACATTTTGTTGGGGAGACTCATGAGGCTGTGAAAAATAGCATGAATGCTATAGTAAAACGTTTTAATTTATCAGGCATGAATACTCAAAGTTAAGTCTTATAAATGCATACTTTTGAACCACAAAATGACTTTAAGAGAATGCCATTTTTAGGTAAGGTATTTAAAGCTCTGGCATTCTGTAATTTTAAAAACTCTATTAATGAATATTTGATTAGACAAGAGACATCCTGGAAGCAACCAATATCTCAGCTCTCGTTTTATCTTATTTATTTAAGATTTATAGCACAAATTCTTTTTTAAAAAAAGAAGCAGCCTGGGTTAAAATTCATCATGCATAATATGTACAAAAATAAAGTGGTTTTTAAAACAAGTAATGCATTCACCTGGTTAAAGAAATGAAATAATATGTAAAGTTCACAATGAAAATCCTCATTCTTACCCCATCCCCTCCTACTTCACTACTCTAAGTAACTAATTTTATTAATGTTTCTATTTCCAAGAAAATACAACCATACAAAATCATAAATTTTCTCACTTCTTTCACAAAAGTTAGCATAACGTGCATTTTCTGTATCTTGGTTCTCATTTGCTTGTTTTACAATTAGTAATACGATCCACATAAAACTGCCTGAGAACTACTACGTTATTACATTTCATCAATTTCATGTGATCTGACATATCTTGGAAATCTACTCACATTAGGGCATGAAGAATGTCCTTATTTTTTCTTTCCCTCATGTTCTCAATAGTTGCAGAGCATTTCATTGTGTGGATATTTGGGGATATTTCAGTCCCGTAGTGTTGAACACTGGGCTGTTATCTACGTTTTGGAATTCTGAGTAAGAGTCAATTAATAAACTCTCAAATGCATTTTAATCATATGCAACAATATCTGCAGATATATTCTTAAAGTGGAGTTATTGGGTCCATGAGTAAATGCACTCATAATTTTGATGGAAACAAGTAAGATTATTTTGTTTCTCTATCAGTTATTAACTGTAGAGTTAAAAACTGAAGCTGCAACATAATCTTAGCAGCATTCCCCTGGCCAGCATTTCCAACTTTTGTGCAAGTGTCTTCAGGATGGACTGGAAGTCTCTATGTTATACTTTATCATGAGAACTTTTTCTTGAAAAGTACTTAAAATTTCTGATAGTTCTTTCTTTTCATGTATTTGGTTTAAAATGAAACTTTTCTAAACTACTGAAACATTTTCACCAGGGAATAGCTCATAAGAAACTGAGTTTTCTTCTTAACCAGGCCACACAGGAACTCAAGCATAAACAAGCAATGCCTAAATTAGGTGTTTGGGGACCTACTTTTAGCAGATGAGGGAAATTAGAAATTAGAATATCTTTGTTTACATATAAAATAGTGCACCAAAATCTCTTAACAATGTTTATATTGTCAATTTTAAAGTAAAGCTATTCTCCCTAGGTAATGATGAGTTCTTTTCAAATTTATCACAAATTCTGACTAAGTGGGATTCAAATTAACAACTTTTATTCAAGGATCAGTCAAATGATATACCACCCACACTATTCCCAAACTGACTTCTGAAGGATGTCTTCAACTTATAAATCCTATTGTATAAGATTCCAATGGTTATTTTTATTTGTAATGGTGACTTTTTCTTTCATCTAATAATGGGTGGGTATTTTATTTATTTGTATTCCCTATTATCTTCCACACAAGGATTTACTGCTGATATATTGTTATTAAATGGTAAGTAATTTATAAAGTCTTAAATTATAATTCCAGAAATTGAGTATGAAACCTCTTCATATTCTGAGAAGTCAAGAAATAAAGCATCTTCAATTTTGTTGTTCCATGATGTTCCACTAACTTAGTTCAGGAAGGTGGCAATTACATTCCAGGCACCCATGTTCTGAGCAGTGGGATGGAAGAATTAAAAATAAAAATTTAAAATTTATGCTCTTAAAAAAGTTCCCTGGAATCTGCTACATGGCAATTTTCACCTGCCTTCCATTGACCAGAACATCATCTTTTGGCCATACTAACAAAAAGGCAGTCTGGGAAACAGAGATCTTTTGCTGAGCAGCCAGTTTCCAAGATAAATATGAATACGACAATAAAAGAGGTAAACTGATATTGGGGACAGCCAGCTATTTCTTTCTCATGTCCTTATATAGTTCTTGAGAAAATATCACACATATGTAATAGGATATTAGGGCCAGGTTTAATCCCAGAAGATGATACCTCAAAGCAGTCATAAAATCCTAAACAAATCATGTATAACTTCTAAAATAAAATGTCAAATGGCTAGCAGCCTCTGAAGTTCTAGCAAAACAGGGAGGAGGGAAAAAAGTGAAACATGAAGACATTAAAAAGATAGAAATTCATGACAGTACCAAAAATCAACGTTTGGTTAGTAAATTCTTCAAATATGGGAAGATCTCCCATTAATTAAAGAGCATAACTGGAACACAGATGTGGCAAGCTTAAGCACTTTTTCTTGTTTGATTCCTGCCACCCTGAACCATCCAGGAAAACTTGCCATCGATATATAAGGTTTTGAGTATTTGAGTTCTCCTCTGGCCTCCAAATTTTCAGACTACAATTCCCACAAAAATCAAAGTGGTAAACCTGTCTATGATACAATGTATGCAGGGAAATGAAATCCTCACAAGTAAAGCCCTTTGGAATTCAGTAAAAGCCTTACTAGAACTACATAGTATAGATTGGTGTGTGTGTGTGTGTGTGTGTGTGTGTGTGTATAGAGGGTGATTGCTTTTGTTTAACTTCACATGGTCATAGAATTATGCAGTGGAAAAAGGGGGAAAGTCTACCTCAAATCAGTGAAGATGAATGCCTGATAGATACTGTTAATTGGACCTCAAATCAGTGAAGATGAATGCCTGATAGATACTGTTAATTGGACCAGAAGCTGTGTATATCAACTGATTCTTCAGTTAACTAAGAATGAAATTTTATGATTCATCCATTCAAGAATACACTAAGTACATAGGATGGAAACCGTGATGACCAAAATAGCTGTGGTCCCTGACCAAGTAGAGGTGTCATTTATTTTGTTGGGCAAGAGATAACTTACCTACTTCCTCCTCTTCGTTGTTTTACAATAATGGCAAACTCGTATATTAGATAAAATAATGTTAATTTGAAAAAAATAAACCACTATGGGGTCTATGTCACAAACAATATCTTATGCATGACGATATAGTTAACGTATACATGAGGATATGGATAAAAAGAAAAACTATTGGTGAATTTTACTGAAAACATGAGAAAGTTGTAGAAAGTTCTGTGATGATTTCACTAGGGTGAATAAAAAGATATAAAAGCAATAAAGAGAGAATAGACTGAAAATCAAGTCTGAAATAGAAAATATTGAGTTCAGAAAAGTGTTTAAGACTGCTCAAAATGCACTAGGTACATAAAATATAAATTGCGAATTGTAGAAATAATTAACACCAAAGAAAATGAAACAATAAAGATGTAGGATTATGGGTGTTAAGGAAGGCACTTGTAATGAGCACTGAGTGTTGTATGTATGTTATGAATCAGAAAATTCTACTACTGAAACTAATACTACACTGTATGTTAACTAACTGGAATTTAAATAGAAACTTGGAAAAGAAAAAAATTATGAAATTTTTTACAAAAGTAGTGGTAAAGGAAATATTAAAGAAAATAATTAGACAAGAGATACCCAAAAAAGACAGAGAGGTCAAAGTCAAGATAATACTTACATGACTAAATGGGTTGTAGTTTGCAAAAAACTTTGGCAGCTAAAATAGACCAGAGTATATTGTATTTTGGATAAAATTAGTAAAAGAGACTTAATCATCATTTTCAGGCAGCATTACTTGATCCATAAAAAGTCAGTGGAAATCAATGGGAAAAATATTTAGAACTATTAAAAGTTTACTAAAGTGTCTAGTAATAAGATAAACACAAACACACGCCAAATGATGACAACAAAGAGCTTTCTTATATACAAATAATAGAATAGTGAAAATAATAGTTCCATTTACAGTAGAAAAAAATAAACATTATTAAATAGCTATAAGTATCTAATAAGGAATGTATGGGTCTTACATGAAGAAAATTATGAAACATTAATGAACTGTCTACAAGAATATTTTAATAAGTGGAAGGATATTGCTGCCTACAGAAATCTATGGCCATGAACCACCCTTCCAGAATGGCTCATGTAGATACCATTTTAGAGCCCACACTGGTTTGCTGCCCTCCTTTGACTTTTGAGCAGGTTGTAGTCACCAAATTAAATCTCCTAATCCCATCTGCCTTTGGCCTAAGGCCTAATTCTCTTTTACTCATTCTTTTACTGTTGCAATTCAGGTTTTTCATCGCTAAGCCCACATGAATGAAGTATATACTTCACTAAATATTTACCTAAAAAGATGCATTTCTCCCTCTGAAAACAACTTCCTCTAAGTACATGCAAAACAATGTGGATGTGAGGAGTCTAAAATTAGAATTAGACAGACCTTTGCTGGAATCATGGCTCATCATTTAATAATTTGATTATTTTTAACATTTTACACAGGCCTCTAAGCCTTGGTTCTTCCTCTATAAAATGTGAACAACATATTAAAATTATTACCTAGAATTGCTGCTATTAAATGTCACAATTATTAGTACTTAGCTTTTTTGATAAAAATAGATCTATGTAACACAAAAATCTTTGTGTTCACTGTTCTTGATTTCTTACTACCAATTTTGTGATATTTTCTAATTTTTCAGAGGTAAGTTTTAAATCTTAAAAAAAAAAAAAGGTAGAAATGGAAGAGTCAAATGTAACCCAAATTCATCAACATTGTAAAAGAATCCATTTGCTCTGTAAATATTGGACAGGCCAAACTTTATGTGATAAAGCAAGGATAAAATAGTTCTAGTTGGTAATTTTACAGTCCTATCAAAATATGACAGAATCTATATAGTCCTGTGTTTAGAATATGTGGTACCAGCCCAACTTCAACCTGTTCATATAAAAGACTTTTATCAAGCTTTAATTCCAGAGGTATTTATGTCTTTCATAGTGATTGGTTTAATTAGGACCAAGATTTATAGATTTAGTTGTACATTTTTATATAATATGAGCTCTGTTACATCTAGAACTACTTGAAGCAAAGTTTGTGGTAAATAAATGGTTAAGATATGTTATGAATCTCACCTAAGCAGAATAGGGTAAGATAATAGACAGAGGATTGACATCAGATACATTACCAGAAGAAAATGGTTTATGAGGGCAAAGAAGTGAGAATATTAATTGTTCAATGATTTAAAAAGAGCAACAACTGTCTCTGATAAGGAATTACTATATATTTCTCAGATTTCCTTAGGGTCTAGAACGCTACACTTATATAGGAGTGGGAATCAAGCATAGAGAATAAAAACAGTTAAAAACGGTACATTGAGGGTTTTGGCATTTGAAATTTTTAAATTAAACTTGAAAATCTGTATTGCTAACAAACCGAATTGATTACATTGTGGCTCCTGATTAAGCAATCTGTGATCAATTGAAGGTTAAATAGGGATTATCATGGTTATATGATTTTGATTTACAGTTGTATAGTGGTTAGATAGATAGCATACTTTTAAAGCATATATATATATATTTTTAATTTTTTATTGTTATGTTAATCACCATACAGTACATCATTAGTTTTAGATGAAGTGTTCCATGATTCATTGTTTGTGCATAACACCCAGTGCTCCATGCAGAATGTGCCCTCCTCAATACCCACCACCAGGCTAACCCATCCTCCCACCCCCCTCCCCTCTAGAACCCTCAGTTTGTTTCTCAGAGTCCATCGTCTCTCATGGTTCGTCTCCCCCTCCGATTTCCTCCCCTTCATTCTTCCCCTCCCGCTACCTTCTTCTTCTTCTTCTTTTTTTTTTTCTTAACATATATTGCATTATTTGTTTCAGAGGTACAGATCTGAGATTCAACAGTCTTAAAGCATATATATTTTTAAAGGAAGACTAAAATCAATGAAAACATTTCTCCCTGTAACCACATCCTCTGTATCTCACACTAGAATGTGAGTGTCTTGATGGCAGGGGCAGTGCAAGTCAATTCATCTTTGGGTCTGCAACACCAGGCGCATTGAGAGTGCTCAATAAAGGTTTGATTGATAAGCCTGTGAATGAATGAAAAGCAACTGAAAGCAGTTATTTATGCCACACCAGAGCTTGACATTTCTCCTTTAAAAGGAATCAATCATTCCACTTTTTAACCATGAACCACCTTTCTTCTAGATTTCTCACTACGTTACTACTACCACAACGCCAATCCTTTCACACCCCCTCTTCATTTATATATATATTTAATTCCTTACTTATTGAAGATCCTTACTTACTTATTGATGACCTTTCCGTATCCATTATTCTTTTATGGATACCTTAAATTCTCTTACCTGCTGCTCTTGATTCCGAGACCCTTGATCCAAGCCCTCCCTCGATCTAACTAAATGTAGTTAAACCCAAGTACCTTTTCCTGTCTTACCCCCAGATTAAACTTATCAGAGAAAATTCCTCACCTATACAGATTTATGGTTATAGTCTCCAGCTAGAATCTCTGTACCTGCCCATCCAGACTACCTTTTATGTTCTAGATTCTGTTCAGTTGGTAGAACACAGGAAGAAGGGTAAGAATTTTCCTGCAAGGTGTTTTTAATATAGAATGAGAGACAGCTAGCTAATGAACATACAACCAAATACATGCAGAGGGCAATGATAGGTATTAATGAATGCCATGAAGAAGATGAAATGAGAGGTTCACAGTAACTATCAGAGTTGGTGGCCAAGGAAAAGCTCTAAGGGGAGGTCTCATTTGAATTGAGACCTGGACTAGAAAATCAAGGCAGCCTTGTGGAAAGAGCTTGAGAAAGAGGAGAAGCAAATTTGTAGATCCTGAGATGGCAATATGCTTTTCATGATTAAGGGGCAAAAAATAACAGCTAAATTTGTTGAAGTGTAACGACTGGTGGCAAGAGAGGAAGAAGATGAAGTTAGAGAAGCTGTCAGAGATGAAGTTCCGGCCATCGTTAGGGAGTTGGAGCTTATTTTAGGAACAATGAGAAGACTTGTGAGGGTGTTCAGTGGAGCTGTGTCAAGCTCTGATTTCTATTTTAGAACAATCGTGCTGGCTCACATTCGAAGAGACAATAATGGTAGCAGGGAGATTAAGCCATAGGCTATTTTTATGTTAGCTGTTAGGATGGTGATTTGAACTGTAAAATTAGTAGCTGAGAGTTTGAGAAATGGATATATTTTGAAGATATAAATAGCATGACTTGCTGATACATTAAGAAAAATACAAAAAATATTTGTGAGAAAAGTAGAAACCTCAAGGATGAATCATCTAGATAAATGATGGTATCATTTACTGAGCCCGAGAAGACGTAAGGTAGAGAATAGTTTCAACGGGAAGAGATGAAGACTTCAGTTTCCATAATATTTAGAGATGCTTATTAAGTATTAAAATGGAGTTTTCAAGTATAATTATGTGTATACAATTACATATATGTAACTGCAGTATACATGTTTCAGTTCAAGGCTCGGGCGAGAGGCCAGGATGGAGAATCATATTTGAAGCTGTTGAACTGGATAAAATAATTTAGAAGGCAGGAAATAAAATAAAACACAGCTAAAAAGAGGTAGAGGCCAAATATAGTGTCCTGGTTGCTGTAATATTTAGAGACCTGTTAAGGACAAAAAGCCAACAGTGAAAACCATGTTCAAGAAGGAACCCCATGGGGGAAAAAGAAAAAGAAGGAACCCTAGCACAAAGTGATATCCTGGAATTCAAGAGGGGGAAGTATTTTAACGAAGGCATTGTCATCTGTGTCAAATGTTGAGGAGGGTGTGAGCAAGATAAAGTCAGAGAATTGACTGCTGGCTTTTGCAAGAAGGAATGATGTCCAGAATGAAAAAAGGAAGACAGAAACACTTCTTGCATTATAATAAGAGGGAAGATAGAATATGTGATACAGGTATCAATGACTTGCTGGAATTAATGAGAAGTCAACTCATCTGATACTTATATTTTCCTATGAAAAAGTAGAAAATGTCATTACCTGAGATTTAAGGAAGCAGGAAGTAATGAAGAGTTAAGAATATGAGATTGTGTAAATAACAGTCATAGATTGTGGGAAAATAAAATTTTAACAGAAAAGCAGTAATATTTTCTGGTAGTATAGATCATTTGATATTTACAATCATAACTGAAGTGATTTCAGTCAAAACTTTGTTAGGGCACCTGGGTGGCTCAGTTGGTTAAGCAACTGCCTTCGGCTCAGGTCATGATCCTGGAGTCCCTGGATCGAGTCCCGCATCGGGCTCCCTGCTCGGCAGGGAGTCTGCTTCTCCCTCTGACCCTCCCCCCTCTCATGTGCTCTCTCTCATTCTCTCTCTCTCAAATAAATAAATAAAATCTTGAAAAAAAAAAACAACTTTGTTATACCTTTCTACAGCAACTTTTGGCTACACAGAAGTGAGAACCTGAATTTAACTAGGGTTGGAATTTTGTCAGGTGAGAAAAAAAAAGGAGAGATAAGGAAAGAGTTGTAAAGTGTTTGCAAAGGAATGAACGTAGTACAGGATCATAGAGGTTACAATAGGTTCAAGGGAATTGAGGATATGAGATTCTAATGTTCATTATAAATGTCATTGTGTTTGCACTTATCAGAGTAGCCCAGGGAGATGAAGGATGAAAATGATGGCCAAAAAATGGTATGTTTCAAAATGAGACTTTGATATAGTTACAGAGGATAACAGTAAAGTAATTAGATGATTAACTGAAGATATTAAGGAACTGTGGGTTATGTTGAATGAATCTTCAGTGGACTTCAATGTTCAAAGCACCATGGGGGTTGATCTTAATCGCAGGGCAGTGAAGGGAGAGTGTCAGCATCCCGGGGCAGGAGTATTCCCTGAAGGATGGAAAAGGACTGGAATGTCAGTAATGCCAGTCTTCAGGAAAAGAAGAGGCTTATCTGGGGTGGGTCTAGGGAACTGGGTGCTAAATTCCTGCCTCATTCTGAAAAATGTGGGTCTCACATTTTCAGAAAAAATTAAATACCTAAACCAATGTCTATTTTTACTTATAAAATGATGATACATTTTAACAAAATATGTAGAATTTCACATAAATGAAGTTAGCATTTAACTTTTATTTTAATCTAAGTCTAAGTAAACATTGAGGCTACTCAGGAATTCAGACTCTATTTTCTTGATGTTTTCTTGTTAACTGGTTATTATGCAGGTATCACTGTGATTTCTACCCTCACTGGAAAGCTCTCTAAAATATATAAATGTACCTCTCTGTCTTAGGGAGCATGGAACATTAAAATGTATCTTTAATAGTTGAGGATGTTGCCATGTCTGAGATAATCATGTTCTGAGTATGAATTTATTTATATAAATGTATCATCATGAATTTATTTGTATAAGTATTTATATAAGCATGATAATGAATCTGAATCAATATAACTTCAAAATTGTTTTCCTCAAAATATATGCTTATATAACCTTAGAATATTAAAAAAAAAACAAAAAATGACTTATTATTGAGTGATTCTCAAACTAAACCAATGAGTTCTGCTGCATTGTCTTTAGAAATAGAAGCTTTACAAAGACAAGTCTTTTAAAATTCTGTGCAAACTACCTAAACTTCAAGTGTATTCAAATAAAATGTACCAATCACAGCACTTAAGGATATAGAGTTATTTTCAACTCTAATTTTATGACATTTTGATTTGAAGTAACTTAAGTTATCAATATATTATTTTAAGGATTTTATTTATTTATTTGAGAGAGAGAGAGCATGAGCGAGTAGAAGAGCAGAGGGAGAGAGAGAGAGAGAGAGAATCTCAAGCAGACTCTGTGCTGAGCACGGAGCCCAACACAGAGCTTGATCTCACAACCCTGAGAGTATAACCTGAGCCAAAATCAAAAGTCGGATGCTTAACTGACTGAGCCACCCAGGTGCCCCAAAATATTATTATATTTTAATATGATAACAAAATAACTTTAATTCTGAAAGATGGTGGTGGTTGGAGTGTGATGCCGCTGTTTACGCATGGGAAGTGTTAGTCTCAATATGGTGGGAGAAACCGGAAAAATCCATAAGAGACTCACAAACCAATTTCCTATTAAAATATAGAAACTGTCTTCAGTTTGGCTAATTTGACAGGTTGAAAAAAATACTATCTTTAAAGAGATTTTCAGTAGGTTCAATTTTAATGCTTTTTTTGTTCCTTCATTCAATTTCATTCATTCATTAATGCATTTTTCTCTATCTTTAGACCTCTCACTGAATTGACACCATAGTAACACATTATATTGTAACTACATTTCTTAGTGAGTTCTTTTTTCATTGGAATATGTTTAAAATTCTGGTTTGTTAAAAACTTTCTCTTGATTAATTTTTCTTCTTCTTATATGAACTTGAACAGAATGAACCTCTGAAATCTTTTATGTGGAGAGTTAACTTTACCCTTTTCTTACTAATCAATTTGATGTGCATAAAATAAGAGCTTTCCAAAAATAATTGAATTTTTTCACAAAAAGTAAAAATTAATTTACTTTATTATTTTTTATTAAGATATAATGTATTATTTGTTTCAGGGGTACAGGTCTGTGATTCATCAGTCTTACACAATTTACAGAGCTCACCATAGCACATACCCTCCCCAGTGTCCATCACCCAGTCACCCCATCCCTCCTGCCCCCCTCCACTCCAGGAACCCTCAGTTTGTTTCTGGAGATTAAGAGTCTCTTGTGGTTTGTCTCCCTCTCTGGTTTCATCTTGTTTCATTTTTCCTTCCTTTCCCCTATGATCCTCTGTCTTGTTTCTCAAATTCCTCGTATCAGTGAGATCATATGATACTTGTCTTTCTCTGATTGATTTATTTCACTTAGCATAATTTACCTTATTATTAAACTTGACTTTTTTTTTTTAATTTGACGAGAGAGACACAGCAAGAGAGGGAACACAAGCAGGGGGAGTGGGAGAGGGAGAGGCAGGCTTCCCGCTGAGCAGGGAGCCCGATGCAGGGCTTGATCCCAGGACCCTGGGATCATGACCTGAGCCAAAGGCAGACGCTTAACGACTGAGCCACCCAGCCGCCCCTGAACTTGACTTCTTAATCACAACCCACATATTGATTCTTGCGACGTGTCAAGCACTGTATCAAGCACTTCACTTTGCATAATTGTAAACGTGTTCTTTGTGGCTACTGTAAATCAAGAAAAAGTTTTAAATTACCCATTAGGAGCTTGTATTAAATAGTTATGTTGTAGATTAGGGAAAGAATGTCATGAGTATTCTTTAAAATAATTTGAAAGTGCTTTCTTTTCATTAAGAAAAACAGTAAAAACTAGGCAAATCAGGACATTACTGTGTCTTAAAAAAATAACAATAGTTCTTTATTCAATTAATAAGAATGCTTCAGAAACAGTGGAGTGATTACTTCAAAATCCTGAATGTGAAAAAACTACTCAGAAAAGAAATAATTAAGGTGGAGAATGTGTCACACCTCTTAACTCCAGCATAGTTCTCTGGATAACTTATACATCAGATGTATCCAAATATTGTTAGACGCTAATCAAATACTTATCTCTCACCAATTTTAGAAAGCATGTATCTCAAAAAGAAGAAATAACCACCCAAGGGAGTAAGTCTCTATTACCTGAAACAGGTAAATTGAGAGTGAATATAACATACATGGAAATCTCAAGTAGTGTTAAACATCTCAAAATACAAAATCACATTAAAGTATACATAAATACAAGGTAGTCAGTGCATTGATTTTTTTTTCAGGATGACAATTCATGTATCTTTACATAAAACCTCAAGTAAGCCTGCCTAGTGGGTTGCTGCAGTGTATTAATTAGCCCCCCCTTCTCTGTAGCCTGCCCCTTGCCCTACACTTAGCAAGTCAATCTCCTGAAGCAGAAGATAAAGGAACGGAATGAATGAAGCCAAGACCTTTTCTCTCTGCTTCCATGTTGTTTATTCAAAGCCAAGAGAGCACCCTCAGCACAGCATTCACTGATGCCTCATTTCTTGATTTCTTAGAATTCACTGGATTTTTGATTTTCAAATTCTTTAATTTATAATGTTAGACTTTATTTCAGTAGATCCTCATTATTTACCGATTCCATATTTGCAAATTTGCCAGCTTGCTAATGTTTATCTGTTACCCCCAAATCAATCTGCGTGGTGCTTTGGGGTCATTTGTGAACATGCACAGAGTGGTGAGAATGTTTCGTCGTCTGATGTTCATGTGCCCAGCCAAGGTCGAACAAGGCAAGACTTTGCCTTGTTTTAAGTCTCAGAATGAAGACAAGCACCCTTTTCAGGATCTATTTAATGCCATGACTTCCACATTTGTGTGCTTTTTTGTTGGTGATTCTGCTGTTTACGATGGCCCCTAAGCATAGTGTTGAAGTGCAGCCTAGAAGTGCTAAAATCTATGATAAAACTTCCTGAGAAAATATGTGTGTTACATAAACTTCGTTTTGGTAGGAGTTATATTGCTGTTGGCTCTGAGTCTGATGAATCAGCAATATCTATTGAATAAGGTATCTTTAAACAAAAGTTAAAAAAAGAAAGTTATATATTGATCGGTTAACAAAAATGTAATTACAGACTCCAGAATTCTAACTCTATTTTTCCCCTAGGAACAGTTGTTCTTTTTCATTAATTTAGAGTTCATGGTGACTCTATAGAATCTGGAACTCTATAGAACCTACATAATGAGAATCGGCTTTGTATTGTTTTTATATATCGTTGTTAATAAATGATACTTCCCTTTATTTTACTTTTTAATTTTTTTAAATGATTAGTTCTTACATTTTTGTCTGCTGTCAATTAACCATTCAATGTATTTGTTCTTTTATTGCTGTGATTTACTCTCATTGCTGTAAATGTTTATTTTCATATTTGAATTTTTATCTATTTAAAATTATTTGTGCAATGGAAAGAGGCTGAGTTTTGGACTGAAAATAAGACCTCGGTATTGAACTGGGCTTAATTCTGACAACAGCATGAACAAGTGGAGATTTATAGCCAAGGAGCATGGTGAGGGTCAGTGGATGCAGAATTACTAAGAGGAAATATCAGGAGGCAAGGGGGATTTCTGGCTAAACCAATTGATAGGATTCTGAATGAAGGTGGGCCAGGGCTATCAGATATTCACTTGGGCATATGGAGACAAAAAAGTATGATCAGGTATAGAGGGCAATCAGATACCGAGAGTGGGGAATTCTCCCTCAGCTGATTTAGCAAGATTTTTGCTCTTGAGGTCAAAGCCCAAAATGAGACCTAGTTGAAAAAGGGCTTGGAAGAACCTGACTCAAGTTTGGTTAAAAGGAGAGTCTTTGCAGGGTAAAGGCTTGGAATACCTTGGGACCCTGGCTGGACCTTGTATTTTTCAACCTAGAAATGAGGGGAGGTGGGGAAATATTTCTCAATGGGCTGCAACTGTGAACAATAGAAAATAGGAATTGGTGGATATATTTACTATCCCATGTCTCCATACCATCATCACTGTGAGCTGTTCTGAAATACAGCTGATGTGGTATTTTAACTTCTGAGAAGAAGCAAAGTTAGTAGAATCGGTCACTCCCAGGGGTCTCAGGTTGGCTCTCTCTCTTTTCCTGTCATTTCTTTTATTCCTCACTCTTGCTTTCCTGAGTTGCAGGCCTAATGAGAGTGTAGCAAATGAGCATTTGCCTCAGAACTGGCTTTCTAAGAATCACAGATTAAGATACTCAGAACTTTTTTGTTACAATTACATAATACCTAAACCAGAACTATCGGGTGGTGTGTAGGCTTCAAAAATGACTCAGTTCGGGGCTCCAAAATTATCATCAGACAAGATTTCTTTCCAATTCTTGTTTCTGTTTTGAAATTTCTTGTTTTTATTCTTGAGCACCATGTGCAATACAATGAGAGTGTTTATTTGGTTCTGAAATCCGAGGTCCCGTAGAAAAATCAAGAGACCCTTTCATATAACATTCTGCCAAAAAATTTTATATTTCATTGTCCTGATTGAGTCACAGTTCCGTCACAAAACCAAACACTTCTGTAATACTAGCTTAAGTTCAGCCCTGTTCTCGTTCTGTGAGTTCACAGTGAACCCTGATGGCCTGTAAGTGGAGTGAATTGTGTTTCCTAGAAGAAAATGGAAGCTTGTTTGTGAATGGATGCTGTGAAGCCAACATTTGTCCTCTACCCAGGAGACACAAGTACAAGAGATAGAAAAGGCATTTTCCTAGTTCAAACAGCTTTGGGCACAGGAGCATCTAGAGATGTAGCTCTAATTGGTGAAGCACAGAAAACAAAATACTTCTAGGTGAATTAAAATCAGGGTGGACCATTGTTACTGCATGCAGAGCTGAACAAGAGCGTGGGGACGGAGTGGCTGGGGGCATTAAAAAAAATGAGAAAAGAAACGTCTGTGGACAGTCAAGAGAAGTGTTGGAAGCAGCAACTGCACCAAGTGTGAATAGAGGCAATGCCACCAATATGAATTACATGTTTTAGTAATCCCATTGACTCACAGAGATTAAAAAAAAAAAGTAGATGAGCTTCAATTTTGTTATTTGGAAGGTGGGAGCTGTTGATTAGTGGATTTAGGCATAAACTCCTAAATGCCTCTATCTACACTCTTAGTATCACCAGTTTCAATTCGTCTTGAATTGAACTTAGCAAAGACTGAGTTTTCATTTATTTTTATTTTACATTTATTCTTACTAATTTGCATTTCACACGTTCTTCTGTGTATTATTTTTACAGGATTTGGATTCCAGCTCTGCCCTTATCTATACTTATGAGAAAATTATTTATTCTCTACCTCAGTTTCCACATCTGTAAAATGAGACTACTAGTACCCACCTTAGAAGATTGCTTGGTTAAGAGAAAGTACTCAGGAGGCAGATTACCTGCCAAATCTCAGCTGTATTATTGATCACACTAGCTGTGTGATCTTGGACAAATTACTCTCAAATGTTCAGGTTTTATTTTTCCATAAAACAAGAAACAGAAAAGTATCTGCTTTGTAGGTTGTTATGGGAATTAAGTAAATTGGTATTAGTAAAATGTTTAGGAGAGTCCCTGGCATACATAAGTACTATTTTGCTTAAAAAATGGTCAATACACATTTTCTTCCATTTATCACAAATTATGTAAATTGGAAAGTTCAATTAATGGAATCATCTTCTTTTAAAAGTGCACCAATTAATTGGAGAGGTTTTTTTTTTTATAGATACTGTTTTTGTAACTTATCTGTGCACTATAGACAATCCTAGAATGTAATATTTCTATTATATATCATCTGAGATCAAGTGGAAAAACTGGTAAAATAATGTAGACTAAAAATGAAGGCATTACTTTGCATTATGAAATGAGTGTGTCTCTGTACTATGCAAAAATGTTAGGTTTGTTCTGGATGGCTACATATAGAAAAATTTAGTAATCATTGACATTTAAAAGGATCCAAAGTAGAGGTGTGATCTTTCTTTAAACCTGAGTATCCAATGATGCTGTTTTCCTTGACAAATAGTGAATTTGATTGGATACCAGGTTTAAAGAAACTTCTTTAGAGAAGTTTATGTAGTTATTATTGTGGAGTCCATTTAAGAAACTGTTGGAGATTGGTTCAATAACTGTTTTTAATCTTTTCTATCTTGGAATATTATAATGTACGTTCATTCTCTCCAAATTTAAATAAGTTACACCTTTGAAGGGAAAAATAAAAAATGAGGGCAAATAGCAATGTTTAACAAAGGAACTGAATCTAAAACTAATTCTCAAGGACTGATGTCAAGGCAAGTTCTCATCTGTTTTTTGAAACTTTTGAGAGATCTGAGCTATACTTTATGGCAAATGAAGCATTTAGACACTTTAGAAGGACATCTGTGTCAATCAGATGCTCTACTTACCACTGAAAGCTTTTTTCTTATGAATTTCTAAACATGTCTCACATTACCCAGCTCTAGTGATTTAAACCTGTTTCTCTGTGACATACAAGTAAGGAAAGCCATTTATTTTTTCTTTAAACAGAGCTGTTCACAGGGTGGGAAAGGTCTCACACTTTTAATTTTCTTTTCCTCGTTTACATGGAGCCATAGTCTGCCTGGAGACTTGTAGCGTTTCCCATGGGCTCCAGACATAGCTAGATAATAAAAGCAGCTTTATGTTGGACCACTGCACAGTTATTTTAAAGAAAATCCATGAAAATCTCCTCTTCTATTCTTAATGCATTTTACTTTTCCTATTGAATTTTGTATTATTTAAGATCCAGTGACAATACACAACTGTAAAATAAATTTTAAGTATAACAAATATAATATGCTTATCCATAAAGATAATTAGTATTGTCCAAAAAATGCTAACAATTTCAGCAAGATACCACCACCTTCAACAAAATGATAAAATGTTTATAACAAAATTGTGAAAGTGAAAAACTTGAAAAGACCAACTCAAATTGGTAAGAGGGAAATATGTGCTAATATTAAGTGCCTACAAATGTGCCAATTAATTAACATATCAATCTTCAGGACTACTCTCCACATTTATTATTTATTAAATAAATATTTATTAAGCTCCATTTATCTGCTGAGTGTTGGACTCTATCAATTAGTGAAAGAAGCATGATCTCTGCTCCCATGGAGGTTCTAGGCTAATAGTCTCAGTTTTCCCTTGATGAAATATGTAGTCTTAACAAATTTGAACCATTATCCTCATTTTCAAAATAAGGAAACTAAGACTCAGAAAGGTGTTGTTATTGTCCCTACTTAACACAGCTATTGAGTGGCAGATATCAGAGGTGGGATTTATACTCCTTTTCAAGGGAGTCTTCAGAGTCCAGCTCCTTCCATTTTTCCATTAGTTTGGGATTTGTACCTCAGCATCAACATTTTCCTTTATAATGTCTTCCTTTTTAACTCTGGATTTAAAAGAAAATATGATTCTTTTGAAATTTCAGGAGAAAAAGTGCCTACAACTTTGATTGTTAATGAAGATTTTGCCCTGAAAAATAGGAAACTACTATTCAAGCCAATTTTAGATAAATTAATAATTAAAGACAAAGATGAGGAAGAGAAGTTGAGTTTGGTATGTACTGACCTACACTGAAAAATCATAAACATAGACATGTAAACTATGGCCACCGTAGAATAAAACAGACCTATGTAAAGTCAAAAAAGTGAAATACCTCTATTTAGTGAAAAAATTCTGATCCCTTAGAGGGAGGTTTTCTACTCTAGCTTATAAACTGTAAATTGGGCTCACATTCAACAAGTGAGTTCTGAAATACAGAATGTAATTCTATCTGTTCATGGATTTGCAAAGTTCAAAAATAAGTCAGCAAAAAAAAGCCTAAAAACTCTATCATGAAGAAAATTGTATGTGTGTGTATGAATGGATGCACTAAAGAAATTTGAAGTTATTTTTATTTCTGTTTAGTTAATAAAAAATTTCTTTACTACATTCAGTTGAGTCATGTATTTTTTTTAAAGAGTGGCGGAATGTGTAACTGCCAAATATGCTAATTAGGCCTAATAATTATTTTGAGCTGAAGGCTATTGAGAAGAAGCAGATACAAGGAAAGCTCCCCCACCTTCCTCCTATTTCCCTAAAAGCAGGACATAAATTTTCAAAGATGTCCCTGCTCCCCTCTCTACCAGGAAGAACAAAAGTTAATCACCAGAGAAAACTTGAAATCCCTATCACCCTGAAAGGGCACCAGGAAAATCTACCGAAGAAATGTTACTAACTTGTCTTTATCTACCATTAGTTTCCCATATATTTGCATTCCCACAATTTGCTGCCCCTAGAAACTCAAGGGCTTTTCCTTTGTCTTGTGACTTCTCTAAAAATGTATTGTCCCTAAGCTAAGATACCGTATAAACTCAAGTTTTAACCAAACCTTTGACTTACTCATTTTTCCATGGGCATCTCTCATGTGTACATAAGTATGCATGTAAATAAACTGTTTTTCTCTTGTTAATCTGTCTTTTGTTATAGGGGTCTCAAATGAGAACTTAGAAGAAAATTTACTTTTCCCCTTCTACACTTATTTATATTTAACTGACAGCTATTCCCAAGAGTCTTCAGTGCTGTGTCAATATGACTACCACAATTTCTCCAAAATCTGCCATGAGCTCTATGGTGCCTTCCAACTCCAGATACTGGTTAAGCAAAGATATTTTCAATATAAACTGAAAAATAAGCAATATCCTCATGAGTGCATGCTCACATTGCTATTACCTCTGAGATTCTAAAAGATGAATTGAAATATTTGTTAGCATCTGGTGTAGTTTTCTCTCTTAGTGCATATTTTCATATTTTAGCTTATTCACTCTTTACTGACTCATGCATGCATAGAAACATTTGTTCAACATGTTAATGAGTCCCTCCTATCTACTAAGCACTGTTCTTTTGTTATAGACAGGAAATAACAACAACTAACATTTATACAATGCTTATTATGTTTCAAGAATTATACATTTAAAATTAATTTCCAAGCCCTGAAGGATTCCACTGTTTACAAAAGGAACAGACAAACCATTGTGATTCAACATGGCATGTTAAAATAGGTATCTTTGGACGGGAAGTGTTTGAAGCAAAGAATTGAGTGATTAGCTCTGTTTTGGAGGCTGATTTAGTGAAGGTTACATGAACTGTGTGTTTGTTTATTTGTTTGTTGTCTTACAAGGAAAATGAAAACATTCTCAGACTTCAAGCAGAAAAATAACATAATGCGTTTGAAGAGCATCATGTAGTTCAGTGTATTCGTTGCAGAGAATGTGGTGAGGTTATAGAAGGGAGAGAAGCTTTGTAGCTCTACCTAAGTCATTCAGTTTTTTTCCAAAACTGGTATAGCAAAAATGCCATTGGATGATCCTATAGGAATACGCCATATTCAAACTGGCATTTTAGAAAGAGCATTCTACTAGTAATATGGTAAATTTAGGTGAAAACTGGCGCATGAAATCAAATGTCAACTGTTTAACCAGATATGAGCCGAAAATCATCTGAACAAAGGAAGTAGTAATAACAGGTGAGAGAAGTTGTGTAAATTTTAAAGGGTTAATGAGTTATATCTGAAGGAATTAATGATTGTTTGGAAATAGGAATGGACAAGAGTTGAATGCCAACTATGTGCCATGCACTGTTTTTAGCAGGAAAGGGAAAACAGATGAACAAAGAAGCAATAGTACAAAAAGAAAGCAAAGAGGAATATGGTAGACAGACCATATCAATAATTTTACTGAATGCAAATATACCGAACATTCCAATTAAAAGACAGTTTATCAGGCAGAGTACAAACAAAACATAGGCTGTATGTATGAGACTTATTTTAAATCCAAAGACACTGCCAGAAACTGGGATATTTAGATTTCATAGGTGGAAGCGATTGAGATGAAGCCAAGTTCCATAGTAAAAGTACTTAAAAGGAGAATGATCAGTATAAGAAGGATGTATTTTTTTTGAAATGTATACTTGTAACTTTCTTTTAATTATTTCCTTCTATATGACTTCTTATTCAACTGGAGGCTTTGGTTGCTTTGAGGATGATTAGTAATCTAACAATAAAGGAAGAGAAGAAAGAACAGTTGTTGTTCAAATATAAGATTAGGTAAAGAGTTGAAATCCATATATCTCAATCAGAGACAAGCAGAAGCCACAAGGACAGCAACTACAAAGGATCAAACCAGACTATGGCATCTTTCAATGAGGCTTGTGTCCCCTTCCCCCCATGCCTTTATCAGAGACCTTATGGAATTAATTACGTTAGAAACTTTGAAGTCCCTCACAACAACCTGATTGACACTCTTGAAATATTTACTCACTAGCCAAAGTAATGTATCATTATATTGTTAATATAAATTGAAATTTAGGGGCGCCTGGGTGGCTCAGTTGGTTAAGCGACTGCCTTCGGCTCAGGTCATGATCCTGGAGTCCTGGGATCGAGTCCCGCATCGGGCTCCCTGCTCGGCAGGGAGTCTGCTTCTCCCTCTGACCTTCCTCCCTCTCATGCTCTCTGTCTCTCATTGTCTCTCTCACAAATAAATAAAATCTTAAAAAATAAATAAATAAATAAATAAATAAATAAATTGAAATTTAATTTCTAAAATATAAATAAATGATAGCACCATGTCATCAAAATAAAAATAAATTTTTTAACAACAGAATTCTGATTAAAAAATGGGCAGGGCTGGAAGTCAAAAAACATTGATTCCTGTCTTAGCCATGGTAAATGAATTCTAGAAAGTCTCTAGGCCTAAACATTCTCATTTATAATTAAGAGAATCAGATAAGAAATCCAAGGAAAGACTTTAAGTGAGCTGATTATTTATAATAAAAATTAAATGATCTAAAACACCTATGTAAATACAGTCAACTGATCTTAGACAAAGGAACAAATGGAATACAATGAAGAAAACATAGTTTTTGAACAAATGGTGCTGGAACAATGGATTTCTACCTGCAAAAAAACCTAAATCTAGACACAGTTTTTATACCTCTCACAAAAATTAGCTCAAAATGTATCATAGATAAACCTAATTGTAAAAACACAAAACTTTAAAACTCCTAGAAGATAACATAGAAAATCTAGAGGACCTTGGGTTTGGCAATGACTTTTTAGATAAAACACCAAGTCAGGATCCATGAAAGAAATAATTAATAAGATGGACTTCACTAAAATTAAAAACTTCTGCTCTACAAAGACATTGTCAATAGAATGAAAAGACAAGTCACACATTGGGAGAAAATATTTGCAAAAGACATATCTGCTTAAGGACTCTTATCCAAAGTATATAAAGAACATTTAAAACTCAATAAAATAAACAACTCAATTAAATAATAGACCATAGATCAGAAGGGACAGCTCACCAAATAAGATAACAGATGACAAATAAGCATATGAAAAGGTGCTCCATATTGTATATCATCAGAGAAATGCAAATTAAAACAACAATGAGATATGTATTAGGATAGCCCAAACTCAAAACACGGACCTCACCAAATACTGGCAAGGATTTGAAAAAACAAGAACTCAAATTCATTGCTGGTTGGAATGCAAAATGGTACAGCCACTTTAGAAGACAATTTGGTAGCTTCTTATAAAAGTAAACATATTCTTACTATATGATCCCACAATCTCATCCCTTGGTATTTAAAACCAAAGGAGTTGAAAACTTATGTCCACACAACAACCCACAAACAGATGTTTATAGCAGCTTTATTCATTATTGCTAAAACATGGAAGCAACCAAGATGTCCTTCAGTAGGTGAAGAGATAAACTGTGGTACAACCAGATTATGGAATATCATTCAGTATGAAAAAGAAATGAGGTATGAAGCCATGAAAGACATGGAGGACACTTTTTTCCCTCCAAATTTTTATTTAAATTCCGGTTAGTTAACATAGAGTATAATATTAGTGTCAGGTGTAGAATCCAGCGATTCATCACTTACATAACAATAATCAGTGCTCATCACAAATGCCCTCCTCAATACCCATCACCCATTTAACCCATTCCCCACCCCCACCTCTTGTCCATCAACAAACAGTTTGGTCTCTACAGTTGGGAGTCTGTTTCTTGGTTTGCCTCTTTTTCCCCCCCATGTTCATTTGTTTTGTTTCTTAAATTCCACATATGATTGAAATCATATGGTATTTGCCTTTTTCTGACTTATTTCACTTAGCATAATACCCTTTAGCTCCATTCACATTACTGCAAATGGCAAGATTTCATTCTTTTTTATGGCTGAGTAATATTCCAGTGTGTGTGTGTGTGTGTGTGTGTGTGTATACATACACCACTTATTCTTTATCTATTCATCAGTCAGTAGACATTTGGTCTTTTTCCATAGTTTGGCTATTGTTGATAATGCTGCTATAAACATTGGGGTCCATGTATCCCTTCAAATCAGTATTTTTGTATCCTTTGGTAAATACTGAATAGTGCAAATGTTGGATTGTAGGGTAGTTCTATTTTTAACTTTTTGAGGAACCTCTGTAATGTTTTCCAGAGTGCCTACACCAGTTTGCATTCCCACCAACAGTGTAAGAGGGTTCACCTTTCTCCACCTCCTCCCCAATACCTGTTGTTTCCTGTATTATTAATTTTATCCATTCTGACAGATGTGAGGTAATAGCTCATTGTGGTTTTGATTTGTATTTCCCTAATGAAATGAGTGATGTTGATCATCTTTTCATGTGTCTGTTATGGTCATCTTTATGTATTCTTTGGAAAAATGTCTATTCAAAGGCATGGAAGAAACTTAAATTCTAGTAATGCATATTTCTTAAACTTAGTAATGCATATTACTAAGTGAAAGAAGTCTATCTGAAAAGGCTACATACTACATAATTCTAACTCAAAGACATTCTGGAAAAGGCAAAACTATGGAGAGAGTAAAAGACCCAATAGTTACCACGGGTGAAGGGGAAGAATTGATGGATAGTCAGAATACAGGAGATTTTTAAGGCAGTGAAACTATTCTATATTATACTACAATGGTGGATATATGCCATCATACTTTTGTAAATCCATAGAATGTACAACAGCAAGAGTAAACTTAGTGTGAATTGTGTTCTTGGGTGCTAATGATGAGCCAATGTGGGTTCATTGATTGTATCAAATGTACCACTCTGGTATAGGATGTGCATAAGGAGTGAGGCTATGCATGGGTAGGAATAGGCAGTATATGGGAAATCTCTAACTTTCTGCTCAATTTTTGTGTGAATGTAAAATTGCTCAAAAAAAGTCTATTAAAAATATAAAATGGTATAAATATTCTTACAAAATAGATTTGCCAGTGTATAATTGCTTCCATTCTTTAAATTTAGAGCCTGGCATTATGTATAAATTTTGCTGTCTTTGACTATGGTTTGTCTCACTCAAATTCAGCTAGCAAACCAGAAGCCTCAACATCTTACCATTATACACAGTGCAATGATATATTTTCAATTAAATATAATTAAAACTAAGGGAGAACTTTTTATTTATAGAATATTTATAGAATAAAATATTTATAGAATATTTTAAATTTTATTGAGATTAGTATTATTCTGAAAAACAATTTAAAACAGAAGAGGTTTGCAAATAAATAAAACTGGGAATTTATCTAAAGAGTGCTAGAAAATCTTTTGTTTTGCTTTGTCGGGTTCATTCACATGATACTACCTCTTCATTCTCGGGTATTTTTTTATGCTAATTCCAAATATTATGACAAAGTATTATTTAAAAAAACTTATTTTCCTTACTGCCTTATATTTTAATTTCCATTTAATCACCAAATAATCCTGCTGTGTCTATAGAATATATTTCTCTTCTTCACTTTCAGGTTAGGGAAGAGAAGCTCAGAGACTGTCAATGATTTTCTCAAAGCCATATAATGACTACACAGAATACAAATCCAGATTTTTACACAATTTGACTTTGTCTCTGCTGAGTTCCTTCTGCTTCAGGGCTACGCTTAGGAGCTTGAGTAGACTTTCTTGTTAGGATTCCTGCCTGTATGTTAAATGTCATTTCACCATTTCTTCTTCATTTGTAATTCCTTAATGGGAAAAAGAGAGGGTGGCAGTAGGGAAAGAGGATAAAATTACTTGCAGTTGAAAGACAATAGTATTCCTTTTCCTTCTGAAATTTAGATTCAAGCCTTTTACCTTTTATTGTTCCACCAAAAAAAAAAGGAAGTAGATTAAACAATCCAAACATATTATCATCTTTTTAGAAGTTCAACCCCTCACCCTTATCATGTATTATATTCTAGAACAAGAGTTTCCAAATATTTTATGATTCTGTAACCATTTCAGTAAAAAAAATCTGAGTACACACCTCAAATACATGTGTAATTGTCTATTTATAAATATTATACATGTCCTATTAAAATAAATGTTATGTATTATAAAACAAAATATCTATCTTAAAAGCTAATATTAAGTTACAGGCAAATATAAGAATCTGATAGTGAATAATTCTTAAATAATGAGTGAAATGTGAATATAGATATAAATTTATAAATGCATCTGTATGTTGCTTGCTACTCAGTTGTAAACCGATAGTCTGGGAAAATGAAACAAGGCGGTGGCAGTCAAACCTAGAGACATGTTAACTATTTAATAAAAATAAACACAGACTTGTTCATTGCTTACACGTTAGAAAGCAACAGCTACAGAATTCTAGGGGAAATAACCAAACCTTTTCTTCAAGAGCTCACACCTAAGGGTGTTAAGTCAAGAACGTATGTATCTATTATAGGAATATATGATAAGCGCATATGAAAGAATCAAACATCATGCTGTGGAGATATAAAGGAATCCCAGGCTGGGAGGGGATTCTCATTCTCTCCTTTTGCCATCTCAGGTGGTGATAAGGAAATTGCTCTTTTCTTGAGGATGAAAATGCAAACTACATCAAAAACACACAAGACTCCTTTAGAAGGAAAGGCTGTGTTGAGAGCAATCATGGCCATTTCAAAATTAGAAAGGGAACAGGAAGATGGGCTAACCTGCAGAGGAAAATATTTCTCTACACTGACTTCTCAAAGTGTGTGCCAGGAGCCAGGGAAGGAATGGGATTAAATGCATGCAACATCACTGTTTTCCCCCTTCATTTACCATACCTCTGTTAAAGCGCCCAACATGCACCTGACCCATGCTGTTGAGGGTACTTAGGGGTTTCAAAAACTCACGTATTTCTGACTTAAAGATGGATTTATATTTTTATGTAATAAATGAATGAATATTGACATTAAAATTTTTGTACGTCTTAAAAATGAGTGTTATATTCCCTGACACAGAGATTTTGACATTTTGGCCAGGTCTGTGGTGAAAGCCGTGAATTGCCAGATGGATGAATGCATAACATCTTGACTGACAGATAATCTTTACGATCTAGATAAAATTTAACATTGAGAAAGAGAACAAGGTGCTTCTAGTTTCCTATTGATCTGGAAAAACCACTAGAGAAATCAAATTGTGAAATACTTGTAAAGATCAGAAAAGGTCTGAAAAAGTCAGAACGCTGCTCATGGGAGGTTTCAACTACCTAAATATTGACTGTGTAACAGCTATGCAGAAAATGTAACAATGTGTTTTTTAAAGAAAATTCCACTTGTTCATAATTTAGTTTGATGAACAGCTAATCTGGCAGAAGAGAAAGAACCAGTTTGCTATATATTGTAAGGTTCACAGCCAGGAATTACTGATAAATAAATATGAAACCAGGAACTTTGATTGCATGATAATAACCATGATACAGTTTGCAATAAAGAAAAAAAAATCAGTTACAAACTTGCAGATTATAAACACTGTTTCATTTTCTCCCGTTCTTAGACTAAATTTGCTGCCCAGGAAAGACTACGGCCAACTAAGCTCCTCAGTCAATTGTCTCTTTTTCCTAGTTTTGGGTGAAGTACAATGTGGAGTGGGTTAGAAAGGAAGAGGAGACAGACAAAGAGAGATTTCAAATCAAGATCTTTAGGTATGAAGTCAGTTGAATATAAAATAGAGGCAGTCTTATTAATAATTTTCCTTGGGCAGAGGTTTGTCTTGGTGCTCTCAAGCATCTTTTCTATGTTCTTCTTTCCATCTTCTCTCCAGATGCAAGCCTGATACTCCTGGCTTTTCACATTTAGAATCTTATTTAAAAAGATACCAATGGATTGATTTATTTTGTACAAAACTGATTTGTTGTTAAGTACCCTCCTGTAAGGACATTTATATTCTAGTTTGTCAACAAAGCATTAAGCCAAAGGAAGAAAAATGTAGAAATAGATATTAGAAATTAGAACCAGAGAGCGGAATTTAGAATAATAGCAACAAGTGAAAGAAAGGAGAAATTGAATTGGAACAGAGCTTGATTCAGGGCTGACTTGCTTAGCGTGTATCCCGGGCACCAACAAACAGAGGGTTTACTACATTGTGGGGAGTCATAAGCAACGTTACTTCTGATAAGAATGATGTAAATTGAAGCTATGCTGAGATGCCATTATTCACTTACCAGATTTGTAAATATTCCTAAATTTGGTAATATACTTTCGTCAAGGCAGTGAGGGAATCAAAGACGTCAATATATTGCTGGTGGGAGCATAAATTACATTAATCTCTGTGATCAGAAATGTAGGAATACCTATTAAAATTTCAAACACACATGTTTTTGACCAGGCAATTCTTTTTCTGGGAATTTAGTCTACATATGTGGTTGTATGTATGCAAAATGACATAAATACAAGTTTCTTTGTTGCAGCGTTGTTTGTAATAGCCAAAGAATCGAACCACCCAAAACACCATCAAAAGCAAAGGGTTTAAATGAATTATGATACATCCATCTAATGAATGATATGTGGATAAAAACCAGCAAGTAAGCTACCTGTACACTGATAAGAGCCATCCTCCAAGATATATTCTAAGTGAAAAATCATGTGCAGAACCACCTGCATAATTTACCACCTTTTGTGTACCCTGAGAGAAAATCAGGATCTGTATCTATGTTTCTTTGGCTATAAAGAAACTGAAAAGATACATAAGAATCTGTAACAGTGGTTTCCGTTTCAGGGTGGGAGGGGGAGGGATAGACAGAGGAGCAAGCAGAAAGGGAGGGGAGTTTTCAGTGTGCACCATTTTATACTTACATATGCATATTACCTCTTGGAAAATTAAATAAAGCTTTTACCAAGTATTACTGGAATAAAATCAGAAATGTAGAACCACTTAACTTTTGCATCTGCACAAAATGTAAATTGATGCAACTCCCACTGACTAAACAGTACATTTTAGTTAAAAAAAAAAAAAGTGTCCAAAGAAGAAGATACATTGCATTAGTCAGAGTAGACTAGGTTATGTTGTGGTAATTAACAACCACAAAATCTTAGTATTTTACAAAACATGTTTGTATTGAGGGTCTGTTTCAGCTCTTCCCCATATTGTCTGCATCCCAGCCCAATGTCGATGAAACTGCTCCCATCTAGGAGTCTCATGCCAGAAGCAAAAGAGTGAGATGGTGAATCATAATCTCCTAAAGCTTTCTTAAAAGTGATACATATTACTTACTACTTAGCAATATTTTATTGGCCAGTGCAAATCATAGAGCCTCTCCTAAATTCAACAAGACAGGAACTATCATCTTCCCACGAAGGAGGGGTGCATCTCAAGTCACATAATCAAGCCAAAATTTAATGGCATAAGGAACTATAAATCCCCACACAGGAAATATTTTGAAAAATAATAGTAATTACTATATGTCCTTTGTTATTAAAAGATCTTCATTTTCTCTTTTCCCCATTCAATGCATACTGAACCAATCCTAACACTAATGTTAATTCTAACCTTGTGCAATAAATATAAACTTTAAGGAATTTGCCTAAATTTCCTACATATCTCATTGCTCTCTAGACAGGAACAGACCTTGGAATTGTCAAAATTGTCAGGAAAGGGTTTACTTTGATGGTAAGTGAATTGGTCCTGTTTTTAAAGCCAGTTTCTAATGTTTTCTTTTTCTTTCTTTCTTTTTTTTTTTTGGCAAAATAATAAATCAATTACATATGATCGGCAGATAGTTGTTGCTGATATATTATTCTCTTGATGTTTGCGGAAAATTTCGAAATAAAAAATAATTTTATACACCATACAATCACAGGGGTCCTTGAGGGTCTCTATTTTTTGAGCTGGCTGACTTTCAGCTGTGAGACCTGGTCCGAGCCTTGAAGCTGCAGGGGTTTGTTCAGTTTGCCACCCAAGGTGGCTGGGATTTTCTTGGCCATAAGGACGAGGTTCTACTTCAGAGATGAGCGGCCTTCTCTAAAGGGACTGATAAAGCTCCCCGAAAGCAGAAAGGAGAGGAGACAGGCCAGATGGGACTGGGGCTGAATCAGAGGGCCTCTGGAGGGAGGACTGCCCTATAACAGCAGTAGGTAACTTTGACATAAGAACTTTCTTCTAGTAGTTTCTAGAACCTGAAGAGGGGGCCTGGCAGAACCCTGGAAGGGATCCTGGAGTACCCAGGATGCCAGGGAGGTACGTGCCCTTGGTTAATGAGAAGTCCTGGCCCTTGGTCCCCAGTCCTGGAAGGCACCAGTCAGGTTGTTGTGCAAGGACAGCCCTCGACTAAGACAACCAGGCCCGCAGGACCACCCTGGAGTTGGTCACACGGGCTCCATAGTGACCAGCCCAGAACTGCGTGTCCTGGCCCCAGTGTTCGAAAGACACAAAGCGGATACCCATCTTGATGTTGGAGAACACGTGGGTGATCTGAAAGCAGACATTGTTGTTCCACTGTTGGACGGAACGGGCATAGCAGAGAATTTATCCAGGACAGTCTGGCTGGCATCTAGAAGTTGGACAACGAGTCAGTACATACAGCCACTGTCGTGTCGGGCTCCCCACCAGAGACACAAATCTCAATCTTGTCACTATCTAGCAGCTCTGGCCACAAACCTTCCTCCTCCAGGTCCAACACCTGCTTTTTGGGACACCTTGACCTTACTCTCCCGCAGTCACCGCCGAACCTGTCGCAGGCTGGCGGGGGGTCGGCGGGGACCATGGGCGCCTCGGCCTCCCGGGGCCGGCCTGCCCGGGTCCCCACGCCGGAGCCCGAACCCGAGGAGGCGCTGGACCTGAGCCAACTGCCACCGGAGCGGCTCCTGGTGGTGCTGAGCCACGTGCCCCCGCGCACCCTGCTGGGCTGCTGCCGCCCGGTGTGCCAGGCCTGGAGCGCCCTGGTGGACTTCCAGGCCCTGTGGCTGCTCATCCTGGCCCGGGACCACGGCGTCCTGCCGCCACTCGCCCACAGCTGCCTGCCCCCAGCCCGCAACTGCAGGCCCAGCCTCCGGGGCCGCCTCTGAGAGCGCCGCCCAATCGGACGCAACCTCATCCGCAACCCCTGCGGCCGGGAAGGCCTCCGGAAATGGATGGTGCAGCACGGTGGGGACGGCTGGGTAGTGGAGGGAAACAGGTCTCATGTTTTCTAATGGATCACATCACATAGTTACGTCCTCCAAAGTACAGAAGCATCAGTAGGAATTTATGCCTTTGAAGAAAGTGAGATCTATGCAAAAGATTATTTTTAATTGTGGATGAGCAGAGATTTCTTTAACCTACTGAATGAATAAAAGAAACTTGCATTTTAATAATCATCCCCAAATATGCAACTTTTTCTCATGCTGAAATAGCTGAATGAATATAATCTATAGAATATACCTCATTAAAATTTTAAACTCCATCTTCAGTTATTATCAGCCACTCTATACCTTATTCTGATAAGTAGCATATAACATCTAGTGTAAAAATTGAATATCATTTGAATTCTGGATCTTCCTACAAAATTATATTATCTCTGACTCTTAATCAGGTAGCATCTATGTGGACTTTATTACCAATAAAAAGCAGAAACCAATTTGACTCAGATAAAATCTTCTTGGGGACCAAAAAAAAAAAAAAAATCCTAAACAAAAAGAATATTTTTCATTTAAAATCGTCATCTAGGAAGGGCTACTTGATCATGATTTGAAAGTGGCTGAAGACTTGAATTTCATTTTAATGCCACTTCTTAAGTTGTCTATGCTGCTGTGATTGAAAGTGAGAAGTGAATGAAATTACATGACTGAAGGAGAATAAAGGTGGGGAAATGGTATGAGTTCAGGTTTAGAGGGGAGATCTAAGAAGGGATATTGAATAATGAGAAAAGCAGTCTGGCTGAAATAGAGGGATTATGATAGTAAGTATTGAGAGGCAGTTTTGGAAAAGTAAATTAGGATAAATTGTAGAGGACCTGGAAATCCAGCTAAGGATCCTGATGGAAAGGAGCAGATATGACAGGTTTTCAAATCGGAGGCTGGGAGAATAAATGGAACAAAGCAGATTGGAAGCACATGATCGGAAACAGAGAAACCATTGCCTTTATGAGCAATATTCAGGGATGACAAGCAATCTGAGTTAGACAATGTCATTATGAGGAGATACGAGAGAAGGATCAGAAGTAATGAAAACTACAAACTAACAGAACTTGCATAAATTAATATGAAATGAAAAGTAGAAAGGAATCTGACTGTGAAGCTGGGAAAATTGGAGGATGGGTGGCTAGGAGAAGCAGAATCCATAGGGGGAAGAAATTGAAGATCAGGCTTGAAGTAGAAAAGGTGTGTGTAGGTATAAGTTTATGTGTAGAGAGAGACTTAGAAAGTTACTTTTACTAGGATTGAAATTAGATATGAGATTATACAACTTAAAATGTCAACTAGGTATTTCAAGTGTGAAATTCAAATTTGAGAAAGAAAACCAAAGAAAAATTTCGCCTCCTTCCTTCTCTCTTTCCTTTCCTCCTTCCTTCCTTCCTTCCTTCCTTCCTTCCTTCCTTCCTTCCTCTCTCCCTCCCTTCCTTTCTCCCCTCCCATCCTTTCCCCCCTCCCTTCTCCCCTCCTTTATTTTCCCCCCCTTATTATTCTGGCTGTTCTGTGTACACTTGAAAATAGTGTCATACTGCTCTTGTTGGATGAAATATTCTATACGTGTAAATTAGGTTGACTTGGTTGATAGTGATGTTCATACCCTTTATTTCTCTTGAATTGTTTGTGTGAGTGTGCGCATGCAAAAAAAAATGTTATAAGGATATTAGGTACAGAAATGGGTAGGTTTATAATACCTTGATTAATTCCTGCTTTATTAATATGAAATGACCTTGTTTATGCTGTTATATTCTTTGCCCTGAAATCTACTTTGTCTGATATTAATGTAACCACTTCAGCTTTTTTAAAAATTAGTATTAGCATAATTTATCTTTTTCCATCCTTTCCCTTTTAATTGATTTGTGTCTTTATTTTTGACATGATTTTTTTAAGGCAGCATATGGTTGAGTCTTGCCTTTTTTTTTTTTTAAAGATTTATTTATTTGAGAGGGGCAGTGGAGGGACAGAGGGAGACACAGAATCCTGGAACAGACTTCCCGCTGATCATGGAGCCAGACAGGGTCTCTATCTCACCCCTCTGGGCATGACCTGAGCCAAAACCAAGAGTTGGCTGTTTAACCTACAGAGCCACCCAGGTGCCCAATTCTTGCCTTTTTTTATTCAGTCTGACAAACATAATTGGTATGTTTAGTTTATTTACTTTTAGTGTGGTTATTGATATTTTGATACTGTCAGATTGTCAGATTTAAATTTAACACTTCAGTACTTGTTTTATATTTGTCTTTTCTGTTCATTTTTCTTTTTCTTCTTTTTCATCCTTCTTTTAGATTATATTTTTATGATTCCAGTGGTTACTTAAGGGTTTAAAGTATATACGTTTAACTTATAATCTATTTTCCTTGTATACCATATCACTTCAATTAACATCTACAAATTTCTAATAGTATACTATCATTTTTCTCATTCTAGCAATTATGATATTTTTGTGTATATTATAAACCTCAGATTCTATTGTTATTTCCTGTTATTAAATAGTGAATTCTTTAAAGAGCTTTTTGGAAAGAAAAAAATATATATGTTTACTCACATACTTAACATTTCAAGTGCTCTTCATTGCCTGGTGTAGTTCCAGATTTCTATCTGCTACCATATTTCTTCTGCATTAAGTACTTATTTTAAGATTTCTTTTAAGGGCGCCTGGGTGGCTCAGTCAGTTAAGCCTTTGACTCTATTTTGGCTCAGGTCATGATCTCAGAGTTGTGAAATCAAACCCTGCATCTGGGTCTGCGTTCAGCAGGGAGTCTGCTTATGATTCTCTTTCTCCCTCCCTGTCTTCTCCTCCCCCCAATGTGCTCACACACACTCTTTCTCTCTCTAAAATGAATAAATAAATCTCTAAAAAAAAATTTCTTGTAATGTCCTCTGCTGGAGATGAATTATTTCAATTCTTGTATGTCTGAAAAAGTCTTGATTTCACCTTCATTTTTAAGAATATTTTCTCTGGATGTAGAATTATCATTTGATTCCTTTTGTTTGTATTTAATACTCTAAGGATGTTTTTCTCTCTTCTGTCCTACATTGTTTATCATGAGAAATCTTTTGTCATCTTTGCTTTCCTATATGTAACAATTTTTTTTCTTGGTTGTTCTTCAGATTATTTTTCTTTGTGATTGGTTTTAAGCAATTGATTAGAATGTGCCTTGGTATATTTCATTTTTCTTTTCATGTTTCTTATATTTGGAGCCTGTTGACTCTGATAAAATTTGAGGCTATTATTTCAACAAACATTTTTATAATTTTCTTTCCCTCTTTTGGAGACTCAAATTCCCTGTAGATTAAGTTATGCAGAGTTATACCATAGCTTCCTGATGCTCTGTTTATTGTTTTAAGTCTTTTTTCCCCCCCTGTATTTCAATTTTGGTAGTTTCTATTGCTATGATGTCAAGTTAACTAACTTAATTTTTGCAATATCTTATCCTTCTTTTATCCTATCCAGTGCACTTTTCATATCAGTTTTATATAGTTTCCATCTCTATTTGGCTCTTTTTAAAAAATATCTTCCATGTCTCTACTTAGGATATTTAATCATTCTCCTGGGTTTTTGAATGTGTGGAATATAGTTATAATAACTGTGTTATGATGCATTCCTGATAATTCTAACATTTCTTTCAGTTCTGAGTTGGTTTGGATTGACCAATTATTCTCCTCATTATGAGTCATATTTTCCTGCTTCTTTCCATGCTTGATAATTTTTTTTAGATGCAAGACATTGTTAATTTTGCCTTGTTGAGTGCAATACTGCCTGGCTGCTAAGTATTTTCGTAGTCATATACATTTTCTTGAACATTTTTCTTGGACTTAAGTTATTTGTAAATAATTTAAGTCTTTTTGTTCTTCTTTCATTTATTTATTTTTTAGGTGGGACAAGAATGGTAATTAGCCTAGGGCTCATTCCCCCCCTTGACTGACAAAAGGTCCTTCTGGGTATACAACCAGTTCTGCATGAAGTCTGATGTTATACCATCTGAGCTTTAGGTACTGTCTTTTAATCCGTTTGGGTGGTTCTTTACGTGGCCTCTCACAGTTTCTCACACATGTGCTGAACAGTGCTCTGCATAATACTGCAAAAAAGACTTGCTGCAGGTCTTCAGAGTTCTTTCTCTGTTCAGCTCTAAACTTATAAGTATTCTTCTAAGTATTCTTCCCTGCTGACTATAGTTGCCCTTGTCTCCTTGGCTATCAGTTCTGTCTCAGGGGATCCACCAGTCTCTCCTCGGTTTTCCCTTTCCTGCACCACAGCCTGGAAACGTTCTCAGAGAAACATACCTAGTAATTGTTGAGCTTATTTCATTTGTTTCTTATGAGAGTAAGATGTCTTTATTGCCCAATGCCCAGGGTCCTGAATACAGTTGCTCTATACATCTTGTCTGGTTGTTTGTTTTCTTCACATAGATTAGTAAAATCCTTGTATGATAAGTCTCTTTTATCTAGAAGTAGAAGCCTCTTGGTTTTAAGTAATGGAAACTCACAGAAGGAAACGATTAAAAACTGAATGCATAAGAACACAGAACAGACCTTGAAACTAGACTTCTTGATTTTAAATCCTAGCTCCACCTGTGTAACATTAGACAATTTTCTTCAATCTCTATGATTCATTCACCTCAGGTGTAAAATAAGAGTGATAAAAGTAACCACTTCACTAATTTAGTATGAGGACTAACTCAGTTAGTATATATGAAGTGCTTAGAACACTGCCTGTCTCATGGCAAACCCTCAATAAATACTCGTTATTATCATATTAGTTGTAGCAGTAAAGGAGCTTTTTTTATTAGTATTACCAGAAGAAGAGTGTCCAATAAGGCTCTTCAAGGAACTGGAGAGAGGAAATGGATATGCATCAGTAACCAAGGTTACTGTTCTTTTTTTCTCTCCAACAATGGATGTACCTCATCTATGTTTTTCTCAGTTTCTTCTTCATTCTGATCTTTCCCTCTATAAACCAACTTTCTCTGCTTCTCCTAGTGATTCTGGTTAAACACTCCTTACCTGAATCGCTGAGTTTCTATGTAGTAATGCCAAGATATTAACTAGCATTTTTGACTTTATTGGAAAAATACACATGGCTGACCAGGTAGGAAGAGAACTTTAGAAAATGCATTATTTGGGTTACAGAGGTATTTACTATAGGGACAAGGTTCCATTAAGAATCAAAGAACCCACTCACATGTCTGAGTTTGTGTGTAGGGGGCTGAAATAGGCTGAAATACTCATCTTCAGGGATTTTGGTTTCCTTCAGAGATATAGAGATCTCAAAGACATATGATTTAAGAGCTGTAAAAGAACAAGGTTTTGCAGGTGAATTGGGAATAATCTGTAAGCAAAGTTCCCAGAGGTGGGCTTTCTATCTAGTTAACAAATGCCTCCCTCCTTTTCGTTCTTCAGTAACTCTCACTTCAAATGAATAAGTGTCATTGCAGTAATGCTCTATTTCTAACTAGCTGTCTAATTTTTGAGAGAGATGAATGAAATAATTTCATGAGTAATAATTAACAAGTAGCAGAAGTTAGCTATGATTTTTTTTAATTATGAAGAGATAAAATTTTCTTCCATTATTTGTTTAAAAAAATTGTTAATTGCTCTTTTCAAAGAGAAATGAGCTGTCTTCAGTTAACATCTAAAAAAAATGATTTCAATGAGAGGATGTTAATATTAGTTCTCTCAGTGTTGTTTGTATTAAAGCCTACATTAAAAAAAAAGCCTATTTGGACAATTTACTTATAAGTACACATCAAAGTATTATTATAATCTTTCTGTAAGGCAAAAAGAAGCCTCTAACAGATCAACTCAAATATTTCTTTTTTGGTAGAATTATTTATGGGAGAGAATGTTCAGAAATAGAACTGTTAGAATAGATAGACAAAGCAAGAAATGATGTCTTTATTGCCCAATGCCCAGGGTCTTCTTGGTGGATAGTCCTCTTGGTGGATGGTTTATTGCTTTCTCAGAACAAGATTTAGACTCATTGTAGTTTAGAATAAACTCCTTACTCATTTTATCAAGATTACGATTTTCTTCCCATAAAAACTTGTGCATTTTCTCACCCAAGTAGCTCATTTTCCAAACCAAATTTTAAATGTTTTTTTTCCTTCTACAGATCCTACAGAAAGACATTACAGTTCCCCCAAAATCTAGCCTCTCGTCCAATTAACACTGGTAAATTTTTGTTATGTGTAGATGAAAAATATGATGTATTTTGTAACATGGAAACTGAATGCAGTTTCAAATGCAAGAGAGGAACTTATTAAACAAACTGAGGGTGATCCTTTTGAGAAAGCAAAATTCTTAGGTCATGTAAATAAACATTTTGGTAGGCCAGACAGGGTAGCACATTGGGATGGCTTATAAGACAAGTTATAAAATATTTAAATAAATGAAGATTTTGTTGTCATTGTTCATTTGTTTATTTTGTTGCTGCTTTTGTTTCAGTGGATTTTTTTCAATCTATCACAGCATGGGAACCGTGGTGTGTTCGTTAATTTAAATTAAATTATTTAAATATGTGTGCTCATACTTTCCAAATCAGAGACACTGAGTTCTTAAAGATAAATAGTGAAAATAGTATTCTAAGTCAGCTTATAGGGTCAGAAAGGAAACAGGAAAGCTATTATGCAAATGATCTCATACAAAGGCTTTCAGAGCTATTCTGTGGGAGGAGAAAATGTGCAATCTAGAGGAAAGGGGTGGTGGGCCCAGATGGTTTTGGTTTGTCTAAGTTCAAATCTAATTTTTTGTTAATATTCCTTTTCTATTAGATATCATTAATCACCCCGTCAATCATCTGTTTGTTAAATTTGTGTTTTTAGTCTTCTTTGTTATTTTTAAGCAAATAATTCTCTTTCTATGATAATATAAGTTCCATGAAGGCAGATATTTTTCACACTTGTGGTCACTGTTGTATCCCATAAGTCCAGAACAATATCTGACTCATAATAGACTTCCAATAAAATATTTGTTACTGAATGTTGAATGACTTTATACTACTTGGAAAGTCATGGAAACAGTCTCTCTGCTACACTTATGGGAAAAGGCAGGGAGAAAAGGAAGAGAATTTCCAGCAAGCTCATAAATGTCTTGAGTACTGAAAATCTATATGGTGTCCCTTTGTATATTCATAACATTTTTTCTTCACAGGTTTCTTTTATTTTTTTTATTTTTATTTTTTTTTAAGATTTTATTTATTTATTTGAGAGAGAGAGTGAGAGAGAGAAAGAGCACAAGAGGGGGGAGCAGGAGAGAAGAAGCAGACTCCCTGCTGAGCAGGTAGCCCGATGCGGGACTCGATCCCGGGACTCCAGGATCATGACCTGAGCCGAAGGCAGTTGCTTAACCAACTGAGCCACCCAGGCACCCACTTCTTCACAGGTTTCTAAAAGGGAATAAAACCATCCAGGAACTAGTAGCTTCACAGTGTGGTTTTGAAGATGATTGGTGTGGCATTTCACAGCTTTTGAAGGAATAAAAACCACTTTGAGTTTACTCCATTATGAAACAAAACTTCCCTTCACTTTTTGCATCACTCTCGCACAGTTTTTGCAAAAATAAAATGCTTGAGGGGCACCTAGGTGGCTCAGTCGGTTGAGCATCCAACTCTTGGTTTTGGCTCAGGTCATTATCTCAGGGTTGTGAGATTGAGCTCCACCTGGGGCTCCATGCCCAGCAGGGAGTCTGTTTGAGATTCTCTCTCTCCCTTACCCCTCCCTCACTCTCTCTTTCTCTCTCTAAAACAAATAAATAAATCCTTAAAATAAAACAAAATGCTTGAAAAATATTTATTGACTGAATGAATATTAATGGTAATTGTACAGCAATACTCACTGTAATGGACTGGAGGAATGGAATAGAAGGATGCATTCTTCACAGCTATAGATAATCCAAGTGTCACTTTTACTTAACTTGAGGTTGTCAGTTTGGGATCCCATTTAAGTATGAATAAACCTAAATTTTTGAGATAGTTTGACATAGTAGAAAGAGATCAGGAATCATTATCCTTCATTGCCTGATATATAATATCCTGAAAATAATTTTTTTCTCTTTTTTCTTTTTTTTAAATTATTTTCAGGAGGAAGGTTTTATCTGGCCCCTATTACTTCATGTTGGCTAGAAGCAGAAGTTGGAATGTCTTTTTGAAGACTCAGTTATGCACCAGATGGTAGAAACACCTTGCAAAGCTCGAGTAATGTCCTCCAACATATCAGCTACCAATATGGTGCTCTTTCTTCTGTAGCCAGTATTCATAAGTAAGGAAATCAAAATTTTGAAAGACAAGTGGTTCTTCTCACTATTATCTACACTGATGTTCTAGCAAACATTTTACTTCCTCTCCCTGCAACTTTAGGTTCTGCATGTACCAGGAAGGAAGGCTCCCACCAAATGAAACATCAATGGCTTCATTAAGCTGGATTTGAGACTGCCACTGGGACATTTTGAACTCTTCATGCTAGTGAATAAAGAAGCGAAGAAGGGGGATTACTGCACTGGATATGATGATTGATCTTTATAGCCATGGGGAGGGTTTATTTCTTCTACAACACAATGGTAAGAAGGAATATGTCCATAAGGCAAAAGATCCCCTGGGGTGTTTCCTAGTATGCCTATGTCCATGATTAAAGTCAAAAGAAAACCACAATAACCCAATACAAACAGGTCTGATGATGGTCCATACACTTTAACACTTGAAGAAGGAAGATTTGGATCACTCCTCATGAGACAAGGAACCTGGGTATTGTCTGGGAATTGAATAAAACCTGGCAAGCCAAGGTACCTAGGTAAAGCAGTTATAAAAATCAACTATGACCATGGAATTAGTTGTATGAAGGACTGTAAAAGATATGAATCTTACTTTTTCTGTCCATTCTCCTACCATCTGTCACAAGATCTGTTAATAATAGTTACCCTTAGATCTCAAAATTAAAATTACAAGATATGCAGGGAGTTGTATGTCAGCTAGATGAAGAATGAACATCACCCACAAACAGATAAAAGGACCTTATGTCCTTTACGGGGAGATAGTTGGTATATTTTCAGTTATACAAGGGAGAGCTGCCAAAGTTTGCCTAAAAGTTTGCTTAATTTACTTGTCTTTATTTTAATACTACCTAGTGGTAAAGAAGCTGCATATGAATTCATGTTGACCAAGGATGGACTACGGTGGATTTGTATTGTGTCAATTTAGCTAAGCTGGAACTCTGCTTCTCAGAATTTCTTTGTTCCCTGTCAGTGTGTACCATAAACAACATTCAGCACAGATTAGGAAGGCAGAAGGAGCCAACAGTCATCTTCCTGTTATGTGCAAGAGGTCAGGGAATGCACAAGGAGTTGTTGAAGCTTGCACAATGTGTTCACTACGTGCTGGTTCCCTTGTTGGTGTGGGGTAGTAGCCAGGCCTGCAGTGACTTCAGATCATGGCAGATCTTCTTCATTAGCTTCTTTGAGTCTTGGCTGAGGCATGCGGTTAATTAGGTGATGAAGGGTGGCCATCTTCTCCAGTTAAACACTGCCATCTTTGAACTTGGAGATTTGGAGATAGTGAAGCAGGTTGCAATTTGTCTTCATAGGTTCTAGTTCATCTTGTAGTTTCCAGCCCATCTCCACAGGTTCCAATTTGTTCTTGTTTCCTACACTTCACATCCATCTTTCCTTCCTAACTTCAGAATGTAACACCAGATACAGGAGCCAAAGCCCCATATGAATTTTTTAACCAATTGTGTAAGGCCAAATCCCCATAAAAATCATTTTGTTATAGAGATGTGTATGTATGTGCGTGTGTGTGTGTCCTACTAGTGATTTTGTTTCTCTCAATAAACCATGCCTGAAACATGTGGCTATCTTATTTGAGGTAACTAGAGAAGACTTCTCCAATACCATGAAATCCGAGTAAAGTAAGGAAATGAAGAATGGATATAATATACCATTTAATGCAGTTGTGTGCGATTTGAGGAACTCCAAGGAAGCCAAAATGGCATAGTATACTGATCAAGGAACAATAGATAAGATCAAAATGTGAACAGGGGAAAATTTATTTATTTACTTGTTGAACGTGTTCAGTAGTTTGGCTTTAACTGTAAGTGAAACTGGAAGTTATTGAATGATACTGAGCAAAAGGATGGCATTATCAGATACATTTAAAAAGATCACACAAAGGAGATTTCCACTTCTAGTTAATATGGAAATCCTTATAGTAGACAAAGTTTCCACCAAAAACAACTAGAAAATCAGTTTAAAAAAAAGCAGCAAGATTTCAGACAGAAATAAACCCTACAGTGTATTAGCCTTCTGTCATTTTCCACTAATAGTATTTGATAGATTGTTCAGTTGCATGGGGCAAGAATCTAAGAGCAAAGCATAAACTGTAGAAAAACAACAGAGTTTTTGACTGTCTTATGGTACTGAAGTCACAAAATTTAGAATTTTGGACTTCCCCAAAGAAGAGTTCTATTAAGCACCATTGTCTCTCTATCCATGAAGGAAAATAACATCATCCAGATTCTTAGAAATCTTCATGCACAATGCTCAGTGATCAGTCGAGAATTGTCAAACATACCCAGCAACAAAGTGAAGAAAAAAGCAGATAATAGGAAGAGATTTATAGATGACCCAGTTATTGGGGTTATAAAACATGGATTTTAAAATAACTGTGGATGCTATGTTCAAGAAAACAGATTATAAGAGAGAGAATTTCACAATTAAAAACAAAACTCTAGAAGGCGTACCTGCACCCCAATGTTTATAACAGCCATGTCCAAAACAGCCAAACTATGAAAAGAGCCCAGATGTCCATCAAAAAGTGAATGGATAAAGAAGATGTGGTATATATATACAAATGGAATACTACTCAGCCACCAAAAAATTGAAATCATGCCATTTGCAACAATGTGGATGGAACTAGAGGTTATTATGCTAAGCAAAATAAGTAAATCAGAGAAAGACAATTATCATATGATCTCACTAGTATGTGGAATTTAAGAAACAAAACAGAGGATCATAGGGAAAGGGAGGGAAAAAGAAAACAAGATGAAATCAGAGAGGGAGACAAACCATAAGAGACAATCATAGGAAACAAACAGGGTTGTTGGAGGCGAGGGGGCGGGGGTAACTGGATGATGGACATTAAGGAGGGCGTGTGATGTAATGAGCACTGGGTGTTACATAAGACTGATGAATCACTCAACTCAACCTTTGAAACTAATAGTACACTATATGGTAATTCATATTAATTCAATTTAATTCAATTTAAATAAAAAATAAAATTTTTAAAAATTCAATTTAAATAAAAAATTCAATTTAATTCAATTTAATAATTCAATTTAAATTCAATTTAAATAAAAAATAAAAAAACCTCTATTACCTATAAAAAATTTGAATGAAAATTCTGCAATGGAAAAAAAAAACACCATAATTAAAAATTAAGTTTCCAGTGAAGAGTTCAACAGAAAATTAGGCACAGTGTGAGAGGGTTAATGATCAGGATTGTAAGACAAAGTAACTGTCCAGATGGAAGTTTGAAGAACTAAGAGGATAGAAAATATTGAAAAGAGTATAAGAGACCTTTCAGACAAAGTGAAAATGTCTAACACATATATTTTGGAGTCAAAGAATTAAAGGATAGAAGCAATATTTGAAAAATATTGGCTCTGGGAGAATACTTCCCAAACTGATTATAACCATCAAGCCACAGATTAAAAGGATCATGTTCACAGTCATGTGCAGATTAGATTATGAAAGCAGGGAGACCAATTATCTATTACAAAGGTCTGGATGAAAGATTATGTAGCTAGGTCAGTTGTAATAGTGTGAAGGTGATGAAAAGTAGGCTGGATTGGGATATATTTCAAAGGAGAGCAGGAAGGATGTGCTGATAAATTAGAGTATTGGTGTAAAGAAGAGGATGACACCAGTCTGAACAACTGGAAAAATGAACTGCTTTTACTGAGATGGAGACTAAAATTACAGAGTGATCATGTTGGAATTGGAAAGGATGTGAGAATTTGTTACAAAATAGTCACAGATAAAAGGTAGGAACTCTATTAAGAATAGGCAGCACTAATCAGAACACACAGCCATACAGTATAACCATATTGAATAAAGGTTCAATTGTAACCATATTGAATAAAGTGTCAAACACCTGTGGCCACAAAAAAGTATCACAGAGATAGAGGGTTCAAAACTATATTCTAAAGCAATGAATTAAAAGCTGGCTGAAGAACCGTAATCCCTCATCTTCTAGAAGTCTATAAGTAAGTTTTAAATTGTGTTTGTTTAAAAATGCCATTGATTCTCCCTCATTCTTAGCTGGTCAGAGAATTTAGCGCATTGAAATGTATTTGGTAATAGAATTCGAGATTGAAAACTATTTACCCTTACCATTATTAAGACCTAAAAGAAAAAACAGTTTTGTCCTTTCTGTGTGTGTACACATGTGCAGTGTCTATGAAAATGAAAGTAACAGAGATAGAGAAACAGATTGAAAGACAGAAATTAGTAAGTATATGTATAGATTTTGATTTGGGGGGATACTGGTACTTTGGCCAGAGAATAAATATTTATATTTGGATGCATTAATATTAAAATTAATATTCATAAGAAATCTAACAGACATTTCAGAATGAAAGTCTAGAACTGTGCCATCCAATACAGTATCCAATAACTACAAATAACCATTTAAATTTAAATTTCAGTTTCTCATTCTTAAGAGAAGGAATCCAGCCACATCAAAAGGGCTCAATAGCCACATATGTCTAGTGGCTGCTGTTTGGGTAGTGTGGATAGAGAACATTTCCATCACTGTAGAAAGTTCATAGGATTGGAGATAGAATTCAGGAGAAAAGATTTACAATAGGATATCATTGACAGAGATCTACTGGGAACATTGAGAGTGAAATGAACAAACTGAGAATAGAGCAAAAGAAAAAGTAAAGAATAAAATTTTACAGGATGCCTTATTTTATAGGAGTTAGAAAAAATGCTTTGTAAAATTGTTAAAAAGCAATTCATATACTCATTATTTCTGTTACTCATGCTTAAAGGTTGTTAGAGGTAGAGGAGTCAGGAGGAGAAGAATCATGTACCTTTATCAATTTAGATCCAAAGAAAATAGACAGGATTTGATTTAAAAATGGAATCAAAATATTATTCTTAGAAGTCTAATTTTTAAAAGTTCAAATTCTGTACTTTTATTAAGGATATTCAGGGTAAACTCTGAACTCTCCTTTGACTGGAAAAAAAAAAACCCTCAAAATTTAACAGAGAGGAGGAGTCTGTCTAGGCTTTCAGAGTCTTCCTCTTTGTATATCCTTCTCTGCAATGTCGATAGAGATTTGAAACAAAATCTTGTCTAGATCTTGTATAAATTTAGTGATTAAGAGGTTACAACAATGCAACAAAGTTGATTTTCATGATTTTGTAACATCTTTTTCTACTAGGTGGTTATAAAAACACCAGTATAGATTTCAAAAATCTATTTTAAAATTATTGTTTTAGAATATACTAAGAGATTTTTATTTTTTAAAAATTTTTAAAGATTTTCTTTATTTATTTGGCAGAGCAAGAGAAGGAGAGAACACAAGCAGGGGCAAGTGGCAGAGGGAGAGGGAGAAGCAGACTCCCCACGGAGCAGGGAGCCTGACGTGGGGCTTGATTCCAGGACCCTGAGATCATGACCTGAGCTGAAGGTAGATGCTTAACCAATTGAGCCACACAGGCACCCCAGAATTCACTAAGAAATTTTTAAAAAAATATTTATAGTCCATCAACTGATAATTTATTACTTTATTAAAACATGTAAATATGACCAAAATGTACGTGTGTGTGTGTGTGTGTGTGCTGTTTTAGTTAGGAAATGAATTTGTATTGCTAAACCATATTTTAAACATAAATACTCAAAAAAGATTAGAAACAACAGAAATTATAATACGTGTTATCTCTGATGCCAAGATGAGAAATTGATATGCTCTCAATGGCATTTACTTTTCCTTCTCTGTCCTCCATCAGTTTTAAGTGTACAAAATGGTTTTTGCTATTTTTTTTAAAGATTTTATTTATTTATTTATTTGAGAGAGAGAGAGAGAAAGAGAGAAAATGCAGAGAAGTTTGGGAGGAGCAGAGGGGAGGGAGAGGGACAAGTAAATTCAGCCTAAGTTCAGAGACCAAAGCAGAGCTGATCTCCTGACCCTTCCTGACCTGAGCCAAAATCAACAGTTGGACGCTTAACTGACTGAGCCCCACCCAGGTGCCCCTTCTGCTATTTTTTTGATTGCCAAATTGGTCATGTAAGCCTTTTTTTTTTTTTTTGCACTGAATTCTTTTAATGCTGATTCTAGTTCTTTTTTCTTTTTTCTTTTCTTTTCTTCTCTTTCTTCCTTTCTTTCTTTCCTTCCTTCTTTCTTCCTTTCTTTCTTTCCTTCCTTCTTTCTTTCTTTCCTTCCTTCCTTCCTTCCTTCCTTCCTTCCTTCCTTTCTTTCTTTCTTTCTTTTCTTTCTTTTCCTTCTTTCTATCTATCTTTCTTTCTTTCTTTCCTGCTTTCTTTCTTTCTTTCAAGAGAATGAGTCCTGAAACCTTGGACCTCCTTAGGTAAAGTTCATGCCTTGACCTTCTTATATAAAGTTCTTTCCATTTGGTAGCTGAGGCTGCTGAAATCCTGCACAAGATGTAGTATGGTTATTGCTGTCAGCCCCATCTATATAGAGATTAGCTGAAATATTCATGCTTCATCAACCGTCATATTCCCTTAAGAAAGACTGCCTCAAAGCATAAGTTCACATATTATATGTGGCCTAATGATTCAGTCATCTCAATTACCCATTAGGGTCTTGACCTAAAATAGAGAATATAGAGTACTTTTTCCAACTATTCATTCACGTTTTGTATAGAATTAAGAAATCTATTTTAAATGAGCAGAACACATAAGAGACTCTTAATCTCAGGAAACAAACTGAGAGTTGCTGGAGTGGTGGAGGTTGGGGGGTTGGGGTGGCTGGGTGATAGACATTGGGGAGGGTATGTGCTATGGTGAGTGCTGTGAATTGTGTAAGACTGATGAATCACAGACCTGTTCCCCTGAAACAAATAATACATTATATGTTAATAAAAAAATAAATATCTAGTCAACCCCCCCAAAATAATAAATAAATGAGCAGCACGTACACTTCACAGAGTCCTTACGATTTGAACAAAAATTAGGATATAAAATATCTTGATAATTTTTTGAAGTGATCTTTGTATTTTCTTATTCTAACTCTGATTTTATCATGTATAATTAAATCAAATTCTTTATTTTTTTTTGGTAGGGGGAGTTTATTGGTGATAGTTCATGGTTCTGGGATCATAGCCTTTAACTTCTGGCATGAAAGAGATTTAGGCTTCTCCTTATGGTAACAGATGTAAAATAAACCACAGCTGTACATGTTCTCAAGAAACATGAATTTCCCTGAGTAGCTTTTTCCATTACCTGAGACTTTCATGAACTCTTGACTATTTCTCTTAAATTTAGTTTGTTGACTCTTAAAGCTAGGCTTAATATTACTCCTAATTTATTTTCAATAATGAAGTTTACTTAAGACAATCAATGCTCCAACAAATTTTTATAGCTAGTATTTGACATAACCTGCACTTTTAAAAAGAAATCATGGCTCTTTCCAGAGACATTAGCTTTTAAATTTATTTTAACCAAATATATCTACTTTAAATGAAAATAATATTAATTTCCACAATATTCAAAGTGCAACAAGAGTGATAAGGAAATTCTATTATAGATGTTTAGGAAAAGGGCATTTCTTGCTAGCAGAAGTATTAAGTACTTTGTCAACTGGTAGGTTAACAAAATAGCAAAGTGTTTAGATTCCTCCAAAACTATTCCTAAAAATATTCCCTTCCAACCAATAAAAATGATAGGCCTTATTTCCTTTCCCTAAATATTCCTATTTACCATTAACTAAAATAATTTAAATTTCTAGGTTTTCCAACCAGTATGTACCATTTATTACCTGAGTGACCTTACACAATCCTTATCAGGAAAATGGGGATAATTATACCCAACCCGCAGAATGATAGCTGAGAGGATTAAAAACGGCAAGTTTATAAGCTGCTTAACAAAATCTCTGAGGATATGAAGAGGGACATAATAAATGTCAACTCCCTGTCCTCACCATTAACACTCCAAATTCAGGGTGGATATAAAGTTATACAGAAGCTTACTGGGAAACCTGAAAAAGCTGCTACGCTGAACCATCCCACTCAAGTGAGCTCACTGAAGTTTGAAGTCATCTCTTGGTCGTTTAATAGATGTAGACTCCTTGATGACAGATGGAGTGACTTACTTGTATTAAGTCAGGACCCACCTCCTAGCCCAGAGCCTTACATAAAGGGAATAAAATAAAGCCCTTATATAAAGGGAATAAAATATGTTGTCAGGATTAATCAAAGTGAATTCTCATGCTCAAAATGCTTTTGGTTAATAGTTTATATATTTAAAATTGCTAGGGCTCCTGGGTGGCTTAGTCTGTTAAGCATCTGCCTTTGGCTCAGGTCATGATCCCGGGGGCCTGGGATCGAGCCCCACATCTGGCTCCCTGCTCGGCAGGAAGTCTGCTTCTCCCTCTCCCACTCCCCCTGCTTGTGTTCCCTCTCTCGCTGTCAAATAAATAAATAAAATCTTTAGAAAAAAATTGCAAAAACAAACAATGCTATGGATAAACAAATGAATTAAGGGCTTCTCTTCCTCCAGAATAATTGTCTTAAATATCCGTCTCTAGCTTAATTGTCTTCCCAAAGCCCTAGGAGTGTTGTCTGAGGCATACCTTTTATGCAAAAGCTGTAGGACTGGGAAAGTAGGTGCAGTGCAAGTGCCTCTGCTGCTGTCCTACCACACTCCTACCTGAACTGGTGAGACTTCACAATCCTTCTTACCTCAGCACCTCAAGGAATCACTAGCGATTGTTTGGATCTGTCTCATGTCCTAAAGGATCAAAATTTGAGGTGCGTTACATGTATCTCTAAACTATTATCTCTCAGGGAACTAGAAGCTGTATAATTAAATATCAAGAGACACATCATTATGTACTAAAAAGGCAACCTGATCAGGTTATCAAGAGACCTACATTTCTGCACCATTTTCATCATCTTTAAGATGAAGACAATTTCTACCATTAGTTTCCTTCCAGTTCTAATATCTATGATTCCTCAACTGAATCCCTGAAACACACCTTCCATCTGACTGAAATGCATGTGTTTATCCAAAGCAGTCTCTGTAAGGCATTGACCATGGAATAAATAAGAACAACTGAAGTAGTTCTTGGGTCAAATTTTAGCTAAATAACCCAGCTGGTATTTGCTTACCTTAAGAGTTTATTGTATTAGTCAAGTATCTCCAGAAAAAAATGAGCTAAGATAAGTATATATATATATATATATATATATATATAGTAAGTATATCCAATATCTATATATAAATATAACATCTATAAATAAAATGCCTATAGATATAGGATACCTATTACAGGATATATACATATATTTGTGTGTATATATATATATATATATATACATACATATATATATATATACATAAATTTATTATGAAAAGAATAATTGAGAATCCACATGATCTGCCAATCTGCAAACTAGAGACCCAAGAGAAGCAGTGGTATAATTTCAGTCCAAATCCAAAAGCTTGAGAACCATGGGAGCTGATGATGTAGATTCCAGTCCAAGGGCAGGAGAAGACTGATGTCCCAGCTCAAATATGTAGGCAGGAAAAGAGTGAGTTCTCCCTCCATTTTTTGTTCTATTCAGGCCTTCAACCAATTACATGATGCCCACCCACACTGGGGAGGGCAATCCATTTTCCTGAATCTACCAATTCTAATGCTAATCTCACCTGGAAACACCCAGAAATAATGTTTAATTGGAGCACCCCATGGCCGAATTAAGTTGACACATAAAATTAACCTTTATACTTATTGAGAGTCCATACTCCTGAATACTGGAACATGTTTCATTGGTAGCTACATTCAGGAACACAAAGGCAAATTAGTGGAAATTGGACCAGATCACTGAATATGTTTTCTCAATTATTCTCTAATGAGGAATTAAATCAGCTAGTACATACATTTAACACTTTGTGAGTTTCTGTGAGCTACAAAATCTGCACAAGACACTTCCCCTGCCTATGTAGAGACCAGATACTTTAATGGGAACATAAATCATATGTACATGAAATACCTAGTGGAAAGAGTTAAAACAAAGGATAATATGTTATGCCTATATTCTTGAGTATCCTATCTAACGAAAACAAATAGAAGATTGCATAAGTCTTACTGAAAATTTTCTAGGATCTAAACTATCAGACAAAATGTTTTCTTTACTGAACTCATTTTGTGATAGTAATAACTATTTCATGTACAATCCTCAGAAAATATTATTTATCTTGTCCTCCTAGGCATGGAAAAACTCATCAGCTTGTGGTTATTTAATAGGAGTTAATCTTTATGTTAATTGCCATGAATTCTGCTGATAGCCACATCTTCACAAGTTAGTGAAAAGGCAGGGGTCAGGAAGATGCTACCTGAAGAGATACCAGAAAGACATTTTGTCAACGGGGCCTAGTTTTTGCTCCCCTTGTAACTAGTATGATTGTCTTGGGGTAAGTTTCTAAGTGTTTTGCTATTCTATGTATACTCCGGATAACAACCCTTATCACTTCCCTTGGGCTTTTTGATCATTGCCTTCTTGACAGCTCAACAGTTTTAAGTCTCCCAAATTTCCTATTTAAAAAAAGTCAGAAATTTCTCCTGTCTTTTGCCACCTGTATTGATTTTTCACAAATAAGGAGCAAAATGAGAATGAGTTTCTTTCATCTGTAGCCATGACCTGTTAGTCTGCAAGTTCAAGTACAAGTTGACTCTGCAAGCAACAGTCTTCAAGAGAATAGTGCAATATTTCTTAACATCTTCAAAAAGCAGGAATCCCTTTTAATTTGGGGGCCATTTGTTTCATTTCTTAAAGATGTCTTGAGTCCCTTCTCAATGCTTGGAATAGAAGTAGGCAATAAAACTACAGAATTGAGTAAGACGTGGTACGGTCTCATACCCAAGGATTTTACATTTTACCCTATGCGCTATGAGGAGTCCACTGAAAAGAGCTCTTTATGAAATGTTAAAAACAAATTTAGACAACTTAGATAGAAGTCTAAATACTAAATTGGAGTTTGGACTGGGAGCAGTACTAAAGGCTGATTGTCAAGGCAGCAGAATAATGAATAGTCGAGGGAAAAAATAAGTAAGACTGAACAGAGGCAGTGAGCTTGGAGAGAGAAAAGAGTTAGTAAATTTGAGACATATCTCAGAGTTGAATCAACGAGAATTTGGTGATTTCTTGAATGTAGGGATATTGATTATGAATTTGTAAAACTCTGTCTAGGTTTTCAAGAGTAAGCAAATATAATATATCCAAGAACAATAGACCAATTAATTAGCAATCATATAGAAAACAAGTTTAGCCTTCTATTTCAGTTGGTGATAGTGAGCAGTTTACAGTGTTTTCATATAAAAGTTTTGTCTCCAAAAACTTCACAACTCACAGGTTGCTGAAATCTCTACTATTCTGACCATCTCAATGAATATTAAGGAGATATTTATGTTAAAGTTTTCTTATGGGCAGCATAATGTGCAGAGATTAGGGTATCTGGAATCATTACCACTAGCTAGACAAAAAGTGAGCTGGATGCAAAGGTGGAATATGAATATGAAGAATATGAAGTGCACTAAGGAAATATTGGGGTGGAAGGGAGGCAAGAGGGTTGGTAATGTCTGCTAAAGCATTTGACTAAACTAAATTTTAACAGGACTGTTCTGAATATAACTACCTCTTTAAGAAGTTAGCATAAGGTATGGACTTTGACAGCAAATAAACTAGAGTACACTTTTAAAAATCATTAAGCTTTCAACTAATTCTGATGGTAGATTTTTTTGAAACCTAGTGTTATCTATTTGTGTGTGTGTGTGGGGGGGGGTGCTTTCTCCATGGCCATTTTTTTCTCTGTGCTCAATACATGTTTACTGTTATTATTCACTGAGGTAACATTAATAAAAACAACCTGTCAAATGATGGGTTTATCCGATGGTTTTGCTGACATGGATTTAAAAGGGGATTGATTTTGTGGGATGGACTGGATAAATACCTTTCATTCCTCCCCCTCTCCCACATTTTAATGTGTTCTCAGATCAACTGCAGACAGGAAATATGAGCTCCTTCACAGGAATTTTAACTTGGATAAATAACAGTGGTTAATAAATAAAAATCAACTGACATTTATTACCAAACCCCACTCTTATTTATGATTTTTGGCTTTAGTTCAAAAAACACATGACTCACTCCTCCTGGGAAGATGCTGTGTCCTCTAAACTGCAGCTCTTATCTTTCTTTACCTGGTGTGGGAGGAATTTTCTGTGCTTCAATTCATTGCAAAATGTGCATCTCTCTCCCATTAACATCTGTTTGAGCCTTTCCTTGTCCTGCTGCTTATCAGAGCCGCCTGGTGTGTTCCCAAGATGAAGAATTGTGGTTTCCTCTTGCCGTTTACTACGGACAGTGAATTTAGGTAACAACACCTCTAAGGTGCCAAGAGTCCTAGAAATTTTGCCTTTAAAAGTTTTAAATGTTGGCTTCAGCAGAATATGATATACAGCAGGACTTCTCAAGGTGGAAAATAATCACAGTTACAGACCCAATCCGCTAGTTATATACAATGAGGCTTATGTACAATTTTATACTTTTAATCTACTTCGGTGAATTGATTATATTGATAGTTCTAGTCAATGGTCTCCATCCATCTAACATTTTCTTTTTTTTTTTTTTTAAAGATTTTATTTATTTATTTGACAGAGAGAGACACAGCGAGAGAGGGAACACAAGCAGGGGGAGTGGGAGAGGGAGAAGCAGGCTTCCCGCAGAGCGGGGAGCCGGACGTGGGACTCGATCCCAGGACCCCGGGACCACGACCCGAGCTGAAGGCAGTCGCTTAAACTGAGCCACCCAGGCGCCCCCATCTAACATTTTCCTTGCAACTCTTAATTGCCTCTGATTCAGAACACACTACCCTAAAATATGGCATCTTGGCATATTAATTATTCAAAATGAGGATATTTGAGAAACGACAGGTGCAGAACAGACTCTCTGACCTCACCCTCCTCTCCTGAAGCAGGACAGAAGACCCTTTTGTGAGAGATGCTCTCCCTCTACAAACAGGAGAGAAGCATACTTACCTCTGAAGAGGGAGGGACAAGAGGAATCTGAATTAAATAGGACTTGATAAGTTTTCTCCAGTTTATTACCCTTTTGTTCTAACACATTTTTCTACGACTTTCCATTTTTCATCAAACCCAGTATAAAAACATTCAAGTTTAACCATTTCATCAGGTATTCATCTCCTTATGAGGTCTCCTGTGTCATATAAAACTTATATTAAATCAATCCGTATGCTAGTCCAGTTAACAGGGCCCCAGCCAGAGGACCTAGGAGAGTAATGGGAAAAATAATTATTTCCTCCCCTACAGCTCATACTTGGAATCTGGAATAGCTATTACTTTGACCAACAGATTGAACATTTCTGAGATGGGGGCCTCAAAAGGGCTCACATATATCCAGTTTCTCTTTTCAACCCTTGTCTGTGACATGATGAAAACCTAGGGCTAAATTTGGAGGACAGACCCCATGAAGCACAGATGTCAAGATCATCCTAGATTAACACATCCTTAATTGGTCTGCAAGGTGCCCACAGACAAATGAATAAGCTAGTCAAGGTAAACTAAGTCTGGACAGTATCAGTAGCACCACCCAGCTAACTCATTGACTCATAAACAAAATTAACATTTATTGCCTATGCCATTGAGGTTTTCTGGGAGTTGTTGTACAACATTGTTGTGCAAAAGATAGCTTATAAAGAAACTTAATATTAATAATGAATCCTAAATATTACATAAGTCCTATGACGTTATGGACCTTAAGAAAGTTGGCATTACATTTTATTTTGCCTTATGTTATTAATATTAATAATGTGATAGCTAAGACCTAAATCTTCATCTGTCCTCTATTTTGTGTTTCTTTAAAAATCCTAAAGTAAATACGGGGGTGGGGGTATGGAGAACCCAACATCTAATTAGAGTCCCTGTGAGACTCTGGAGTCTCATATCCCAGTGGAAGTCCGTGGAATTTATTGAAGCATTTTCTTTCTGATTTCCAGGGCTTTAATGACACTACAAATGCCCTGCTTTTCCTATTTTCCTTTCAAAATATTTATTCTGATAGATTATTTTAGAGTCATCTATTTTTAAACAAGTTACTACTAGCTAAATTTAGCCTAGGGGAGCCCAGATACTCTTTCTAAACTTTCTTGTTTATTCTACATTACCTACACATAGAAAGCCCCCAATATTATTTAATTTATAATTTATATTTGTAAAAGTAACACTAGACATATTTGAAAAATTGAATTTAAATTATCTTCATTACATTATTTTTAAGCCAATGTATTTGAGAGATATATCATTATATTTTTAAAATTATTTATCTTATTATTTATTTACTTAGAGAGAGTGTGCAAGTGGAGGCGGTGCATAGGAAGAGGCAGAGAGAGAATCTTAAGCAGCCTTCTCATTCAATGCAGAGCCCTATGCCATGACCTGAACCAATATTAAGAGTCAAACGCTTAACCAACTGAGCCACCCAGGCACCCCATACCATTATACTTTTGGGTCAATAAAAATTTTTTTTAAAGATTTTATTTATTTATTTGACACACACAGAGAGAGAACAAGCAGGGGGAGTGGCAGGAAAGGCAGAGGGAGAAGCAGGCTCCCTGAAGAGCAGGGCGAGCCTGATGTGGGACTCGATCCTGGGACCCTGGGATCATGACCTGAGCTGAAGGCAGTCACTTAACCAACTGAGCCACCCAGGTGCCCTGGGTCAATAAAATTTTACTGAAGAATCATATGTGAGATACTATGTCATTGTGGTATTAAAAATTAAGTACAGGTGTATATTTTTATTTTCTTTTTTTCTTTATTATTATTATTTTTTATTTGACAGAGAGAGAGAGTGAGCACTAGCAAGGAGAGCGGGGGAGGGAGAAGCAGGCTCCCCACTGAGCAGGGAACCTCATGTGGGGCTTGATCCCAGGACCCTGGGATCATGACCTGAGCAGAAGGCAGATGTCTAACCAACTGAGCCACCCAGGTGCCCTTATTTTTCTTTTAGAACAAGGAAATCTAGCCTTCTTAAAAGTTGTGGACTAAAAGATTCTGAAATACTTTATTTCCTTTTTTTTTTAAGATTTTATTTTTTTTAAAGTAATCTCTACCCCCATTGTGGGACTTGAACCCATAACCCCAAGATCAAGAGTCCCATTCTCCACCGACCAAACCAGCCAGGTGCCCCTGAAATACTTTATTTCTAATAATATATTTATTCTGAAGTGTTTTATGAATGGAAAAATACCACTTGTTAATGGAACTCCTTTTAGTCATATAGCAATGGATATTTCTGTACCTGGATTGCTATACCCCATGTGGATACTCAATAAAACACTTGAGGGAGTGACTTCAGTAAAAGTTTTATTCTACTAAGCATCATTAGGCTTAGGTTAACTTTAGGTTATAGGAACACCACTACTAATGAAATCTTAGTTGTTACATTCTCCTCTCTCTGTTCCACATAGGAGAGAAAAGTTAAAAGGACAGGTGTTGTGATGTTTGTAACCAGTTTTTCATTCACAGGTCAAGTTTTCTTACCTTAGGGTATGCACCAATGCCCACCTGATGATTTTTGTGCAAAAAGGAATCACCATCATACAATGTAAATATAGTATACTGTGTATTGAGGAAAAATTTACAACAGACAAGCCACACATAATTCCCAAGCTTTAATCATCCGACAGAAATATGTGCTTCGCATGATAATATTTGAACTGTACATACCATGGAAGAGATTGCAGCAAAGGAGCTTCACTTCCATAATGCAGATATTTACAGGAAAAGGTGATTAAGAAAGATATAAGCAATTATAGAATAATAGAGCTTCCCAGGACAGGAAATGACCTTGCAAGAAAGAAATCTTCCTTGCTCAGCCTGTTCTTCCATTAACCCACATAAGGTCAGTTGAATCACCTCTTTAATAAACTACAGGATGGGGAGAAAACTAAGCCTTTAGGACCAACTGAATTACTCTCTTCTCTATGACCATGGAATAAAGTTTCTCCTTCGTTTTGTAAATATAGCCTTGAGCATCTTATATAAAGTTACGAAGACACATTAGTTAAGATTTTAGGTAATTGCCCCAACAGATGTGTGTTATCAAGTATTGAAATTGGGTGAGGGGGGATAAGAGGAAATAAGGAGGAAGGATCTTAGCAATGGGTTTGTGATCTACAACCTTCCTATTACTGGACAGATGCTCCCGAAAAAGAAAAAAGAAAGCAGGTAATCCAACCTAATCTATTTGTAAGCTTGCCGAAAATGGACCTTATTAAGCAGACTAATGCTATTTGTCAGAAATAAAGTACTCCTCTATGGAATGTTTATAGCAGAATGTCCTTGGTTTAGGATTTCTTATGGTAAACAATTCTAGAATTTATGGTGTATGAGGTATGGCTTCCTGGGAAAACATCATGTAAGCTGCAGTACTACCTGGGTATAAAAATGGCAATGTTTCATAGCTAAATCCTCCCTGAAGTATGATGTAATTCACATACTCAGTTTCTTCATCTATCATTCTGAGCCAAATAGTGTGAGTCCGATATAGAAAGGGAAAAAATGGGGAGCTACATTCATTTGTCTCTGACCTCTCCTGCTTAGTTCTGTGCCTTTTGATTGCTTCTAACTTAGAAAGTAGTAGTGAACTCGATCCTGGGTAAGATCTACAATTCACATGAGTCTATTTTTATAATTTGACGCTTTGTCCTGGCTCACACAGGAAATAAGGTGTTTACCTCTTATTCTATCTCATAAATAGGAAATTTTTTTTCACCTTGCATAAATCTTCAGAATGTGAGGGTACCCTTGATTCCTAATGACCCCATTCCTCTTCCACTCACCTCTCAAGACGCTGCCTTCGAGGGGTTACATGTTTATCTTCTTAGGGCGATACAATCCATACCCTTAAAATCATCACACAGCAGTCCTTTTGGCTACCCCAGTGTCTTACCTATTCAGAAGGCTGAGACATACAATTCATTAATGATTTTATCTTCTAGACAGTTCTTCTCTGCAGTGAGCATAAATTTACAAACTGTGGCTCTACTGATTTCACTTTGGGTGGCAGGGAAGGGAGAGAGGGAACCCTGAGTGTGTGTGTGTACTCACTGACATACAAAAGGAACAGGGGACTTTCATTCTAGGCTGCAGCTGGATTCTTTTCAACAAATGAAGTCAAAGATAGATTGTTACCAAAAGGATCAATTTCCTTCTAAAGAGCTTCCTGTTTAATCTAAATAAGAAATTCATTTATTTTTAACATAACTTCAAAACCTAATTTTTTAAAAAAACAATATACTGAATTTTTTTCTCCTAAGGCACATATTCTTTTCTCTCCTTTGGTTTTGTAAAAGATGTCCTTTACATAAACTAAAATGAACAGTTACCAGATCCAAAGCACTTTTCTCCAATCTGTACGTTCCTATCCTCGACAGAGAAAAAGAAACTGGAGTATTTCAGCTCTCTTTGCTCTACTAGCTGCCTTTACTTTAGATAAAGGAACAACATTTCTCTACTCATAAAACTTCTGATATTAACTGTGTGGGTTTTCCACACAAAGGAACTCTCCAATTATCTGCAGGCACAAATTGAGTATTCTAGAATTTAATTCGATTTTGGCTACCTTGAGTTAGCACAGACCCCACAGGTTAAGGGCTCAGTCCCACAAGACTGCCCCTCCACTTTGGATGGCAGTTGCAAATAGTAGGTCCTCAAATTATTCACACTTCTTTCTGATTTGACAACAAATCAAGGGTTTCCATGACCAACTCAGATTTAATAATTTGTTATAATGGCTCACAGAACTGAGGGAAACATTTACTTACTACCGGCAGTTTATTATAAAGAATACAAAGGAACAGCCAGATGAAGAGATAGATAGGACAAGATCTGGAAGGATGCTGAGTGTGGGAGCTTCTGTCCCTATGGAGTTTAGGGTTTACTACCCTCCTGACATGTGTATGTGTTTACCAACCCAGATCTCCAGATCCTGCTACTTGTGGTTTTTATGAAGGTTCCATTATGTGGACATGACTGATTAAATCATTGACCTTAGGTGATTAACTCAATCTCCAGTGCCTCTCCCCTCCCAGGAGGTCAAGAAGGTGGGACTGAAAGTTCCAACACTTTTTTTTTTAAGATTTTTTTTTTTTATTTATTCATTTGAGACACAGAGATACAGAGAGAGAGAGCATGAGCTGGGGGAGAGGCAGAGGGAGAGGGAGAAACAGGCTCCCCACTGAGCCAGGAGCCCGATGTGGGGCTTGATCCCAGGACCCCGGGATCATGATCTGAGCCAAAGGCAGACGCCCAACCATCTGAGCCACCCAGGTGCCCTGAAGGTTCCAACACTTTAATCACATGGTTGGTTACCAGCTTCCATCCTGAAGCTATCCAGAGACTGCCCAAAAGTCACATTATTAACGTAAATGCAGGTGCGGGGGAAAGGGACTCATAAATAAGAAAAGATGATTTTCCCAACCATATTGCTCTGGAAATGACTAGGGTTTTAGGAACTCTGTGTCAGCAACCAGTGATAAAGACCAAACATACATTTCTTATTATATCACAATATCACAATGAACATGTTACTTAATCTTCTCAGACTCTTTCCCAATCTTCCAAGTGAAAAGAATGCCTGTCCTGCCTGCCTCACTGAACTCTGAAGAACAAGTGAGATAACCTATAAAAATACTCCTTGAAAATGATACACTGCTTTAAAGATGTAATAGTTATGGCTACATGCTTAAAGTCAATATCAATGCAGAATGGCCTACCCCTTCATATGTGTGTGTGTGTATATATATATATATATATATATATATATATATATATAATATACATATATATGGAAATTTTAATTAATTATATATATATTATATATATATTATATTATATATAAATTATATATATAACATATATATATTATAATATATATATAATATATATATATATAATATATATATATGTTATATATATATAATTATATATATATGTTATATATATATATATATAATATATATATATATATGATTTTCCGGTACTGTGAAATCCAAAGCAGTTTCTAGAATTTTCCAATATCTGGAGACTCACTACTTCTTTGATCCTTCCCCTGCAAGAGCAGTCCATTTTTTCACATCACAAGATTTTGGCCTTCTTCCACTTTTCACAAAGCAAAATAGTAAACCAAGTCATACAAAAGCATTATTGAGTAGAGTAGGCTTTAGTGAATATTTGGTTGGCATGATCTCCTACATAGTTAAAGGTTTACACTATAGCAATGAAATCGCTTAAAATTCAGTACCATCCATCCCTGGTCCTTAAGTAGTGTTCTGAGTACACAATAATGAGGAAACTCCACTGGTTCTTCCTCCATGTAGTCCTGTATCTCATACGTTTCTTTTTCTTATCTCCTTGTTTTCTCTGATGGTCTCTATTGTTTCCTCCAACATTTTAGGAGCAGAATAAATTGATCTCCTACTCTCATAAAGAACACCTTGCTCATATTTTCCAACTAGTTTATCAATGTATTTTCCAAACACATTTCCTTCTCAAAAATAATCATTACACGAGCTGTTAATAAAATATTCATTGAATTTATATATTCAATAATAGGAATTGAAAACTACAATCTTTCTGACATATTTTCTAATCCTCATGATAACCCTGTTAGCTAAATTGTTATCCTCATTTTCCTTTTGAGGACACTGAGTCACAAAGATGTTAAGTTACTTGCCATATATCACACAGCTAGTAAGTGAGAGAGAACATTTCAATATTAAGCTGTCTGATTTCTACTCTTTTCTCATAATAATTATATTAAATATTTGCACAGAATTTATTGGACTTTAAAGGGATTTTAGAATTAAAATAAAATTTTGATCACAAAGAAGAATAAAATACAGTATTTATGGAGCAGAGGACAATGTATTAGGTTCATCTTAGAAGTAGAACATGTGTACTACATACTAGAAATATTTCTTAGTGCCTCTTTAGACTTAAAAATTTATTTTACCAGTTGATTTTGATGGAACTCAGATATGGGATTTAGTTCTTGTGCTCCATTTGAACCAGCAAATACGAGAGTTCCTTCAATCCTGTACATTGCTCACTTGTAAGAAAGACTGTCCAGTTGACTTGGACTTTTATAAGAATATTAAGGATTGGGGCTCAATTGGTTAAGCATCTCTTGGTTTCAGCTCAGGTCATGGTCTCAGGGTTGTGAGATCGAGCATTGCGTCTCCATGCTGAGCACGGAGTCTGCTTGAGGGTTTTTCTCTCCCTCTCCTTCTCCCCTTCTCCACACTTACACTCTCTCTCTCAAATAAATAAGTAAAATCTTTTAAAAAAACAATATTAAGGATATTTAAGAGTATTAAAATAAAATTAACATTTTATTTTAAAATTGTCTCAAGTATATTATGGTTTAAAAAATAACAAATAAATTTAAAACAACTTTCTTTTTTGTTTTATTTAGAGGAAATTAAGTTATCCTCATGAATGGTAGACATAACTGATCCAGAAAATTATGGTCCTTAGGTTTTAAAATGCTTATCCGCTAAACTTCCATGTTATATTATATGCTTATTAAGGATTTACATGAAAATTTCAAGGCCAGAAAAGCTGAGGTCTTCAGTTGCATAATTGCTTTAAGGTTTAATTTGCTCCATAACTTATCTTTTTCTAATTGATCTAAGCTGCATACTCAACTACAATAAGCATAAAATTTTCCTTGTAGGTATGTGTGCTAGAATCAATGATGCTGAAGGACAAACATATAGATTTTATCATTTGCTTCATCTGAGAGTAAAAAGATGCATTAAAACATTTTAAAATAAAAACTTTCATGTATATTTGTTGTTGTTTTTTTGGGGGGGGGGGTCCAGAAAGTTTAGAGACGATAAATAGTTCATCTGAATTTTTTTTTAGGTTATTTTTTTTCTTTTCTTTTTTATCTTGTTATGTTAATCACCATACATTACATTATTAGTTGTTGATGTAGTGTTCTATGATTCATTGTTTGCGTATAACACCCAGTGTTCCACTCAATACATGCCCTCTTTAATACCCATCACCAGGCTAACCCATCCTGCCGCCCCCCTCTCCTCTAGAACACCCAGTTTGTTTCTCAGAGTCCAGAGTCTCTCATGGTTCGTATCCCCCTCCGATTTCCCCCCCTTCATTTTTCCCTTCCTACTATCTTCTTCTTTTTTTTAGTATATAATGTATTATTTGTTTCAGAGGTACAGGTCTGTGATTCAACAGTCTTACACAATTCACAGCACTCACCATAGCACATACCCTCCCCAGTGTCTATCACCCAGCCACCCCATCCCTCCCACCCCCCACCACTCCAGCATCTGAATTTTAATATCATCTGAATTTTAATATTATAGAACTAATGCTGCTTCAGCAGAAAAATCTGTAATGATGATTGACTTTTCAACCACCAGCCGTACAACACTGTCATGCAGCTGAACCCTGACTTTTATCATTTGTGTGGAGAGGCTAGAGAATGCATACAGTAAATGGTAGAAGCGTGTTTTAAAAGGAATGGAAGTTTACTACTAACTAATGAGTTTTCAAAGCAGTAAAAATCGGTGCATGATGACTACTACTGAAGTAAGGAAGGGCATGCTTCACAATGGGAACCCAGAGAAGTTGTGTATTTTTTAGCTCACAACAGTCATTTCAGATATTAACAAACTTAGTCCTGCCTTGAATATTTTACACGGCCAACATTGGTGATCACAAATTTTCTACAAAATAATAGACTTTCTCTCTATAATAAAGGAAGAGCTTACAGAAAAGAAAAAAAAAAACATGCTAAATCTAATGAAATAATTGAATTCTAGGACTATTAAGGAGAGAAAAGTTGTTCAAATCTGTCAGAGGTTTATCATGTTCTATTTCTAGATTTTGAGAGAAATCAATGAATTTTCACTGGGAAAATTATTGACAAAGTAAAAAAATTTCATCAATAAAAATTGCATAACTTTCATTAGAATTTCTATTCCTAACATTTCCAGGCAGCTTGCTTGTTTTATACACTCTAGATTTTAAATTAATACAGATAATTAGAAGGAAAAGACTAATTATTTTAGATTATTATGGAATAGAAATTGGCTTTCCTTTACAGTTGTTCTATGTTCTAATTTCTATTTATTTATATAAGTAATAGATAACTAAATGGATATACAGGTTAAATAAGAATAGAAGTTTTCTGATTCATAACATTATTTCAAATATATATATATAATTTATATTTGTGTGTTGGTAAAATAATCTTCATTTGTTTTACTGGAATTTTTCAATGTAAACATTTCTTGAAACTATAAAGATATAAGTTATGGAGATAAAGTAGCACTCTATACTACTCTAAATTGGGATTCAGAGTAATTAATTTACTCTGGAGGATTTTCCCTTTTAGATTACTTGTATTTTTAAACTACTGTTTCATTCCTTAGTGGGAGTGGAATCACTTTTAGGCCTCATTGACAGAAATGCATCTCAACCAGATTGATACAGTTATGAACTGGGTTTTCTTATCTAACAGATGCTTTAAGTAAGTAAATTTGATATCACTTGAAAGAGTAGCTGTAGGATTCTGGCTCTTGATCAATTCAGCTAACGATCTCAATAAATAGGTATTTCACAAATATTTGTTCTGTGAATAAATGAATGTAATTAGGCTACGGTGTTTCATAAGTAAACGGAAATATAGTGGTACGACTAAAGTCACCAGACTCAGTGGAAATGTTACAGTTCTTTATGGTATTTGAATGGATTCTACCTTTAGAGAGACCAGTCAGCATTTTGGAGCAAAGTAGGTGCCTATAATCTTTGTGATCTCATAGGAGACTTAGTTGTTTGTCAGTTGTAAGAATTGAGCCTTAAACAGAGAATGGGAATATTAATTCCTACCCCACAGGGGTACATGAGAATTAAATAAGACTGTCTTATTTAATACAGCATGTGGTATTCATACTTCTTCATGCACATCATGTACCTATTGTTTCTGGCATAAAATTAATATTCAGGATTGTTATAGCTACATTCATTCAATATTATCAATTAATAACCAGATGTCTGATAATTCAAAATGTGGGTGGTATGGTTCTATAATGCTCACTAAAGCAAGAAAGCTAGCTCAGTACTGCTCACTTCTGCAGACCTTTAGAAAGTATGATATTTTCATTGTTTTTTATCACCCAGTAGAAGTTTTCAGCTTCCTCTGGTTTGAAGCTTTGGAGTACTGGTCTCTTTTTAGGAGACTGTCAAAAGTTACTAAATTTAGCTGATTCTTCTCTTGGCAGTTTGTGGTCAAGAATGATGATATAATTCTCTTTCACTACCCATTTGAGAATAAGATTTGTTTGTTTTGAGGGGATGGTGGTGTTGGGGATTGCATTTGAATCTATTTTGTTTTGGGTTTTACATTGGCAGTGCAGTGTATGAGTAAAGCAAAAGGATCGGTCCGTCATTTACAGTTTGAACTTAGGCAAATGACAACTCTTTAGTTCCTCTGTTCTTCTCTTAAAATAGGAATAATATACCTTACAGTGTTGCTGTAAAGATCACAACGGGGAAATGCAGTTTGTGTACAGGGCTAAAAATAATGCCTGACACTAGTAAACAGTTTACAAGTATTAATTATTAATACTTTAAATTTTATTCTAAATTAAGTAATAGTTTTTATTGTAATTTTTGTACTAACAACTGTTAAAATGGCAATTTTGACATTAAAATTATAATATATTTTAAAACAGTACATAGAGTATAGGTTTGTCTGCTCCTGAAAGTAGAGCATTCCTATGAAACTTTTCAAAAACCAAAATGGCAAAATGAGAAGAATATCCCCCGCTTTTTGAAAGTTTGTATTATGCCACTTCATGTTTACTGAAGACTTCCATTAGTACCTGCTTTTGGTCACCAAAAGAAATCTGAACAGGATTTTGCTTTTGTGAAAAAAGTTGTTATAATACTAATGTAGGTCTTTCATAAAAGCAAAGTGGTGTAACTTTTAGAAAGGGGGTCGTACCTGCATAATCCTATTTTTACAGAAGATAATACATATATACACTATATATGCAAGGAAAGTCTGAAATTATATCATCCAAATAATAATAGTGATCATATATAAGTGGGTAGGATACTTTTTTATATGCAATATATTTTTAATAAAAAGTATAATTTTTATATTAGGAACCAATTAATGGAAAGAACTTCAAGCAGCTTTCTAAAGGATTTACATATATGTGAGTTTTGCATTCAAGATCCCCCATTGGCAATCACAGGAGATGTCAGGAACTGCAGTTGAAAATAATTCCAAAAAAAGTGTTGAAATCCTCTGGCAAAATTATCTTTAGCCTTCCCCATTTAGTACATGGTGAATCTCCAATATGAGGGCAAGGTGATTTATTATCAGCTCAAGGAACAACCATTTTGATTTGCATTTCAAAACCTTACTTGATGGCTTCCTAGTTTGCATTAAACCTGATAATTTCTTGTAGGTCTTGGGCCAATCTATTTGCGTTGATATGCCAAAATGAATTAAATGCATTGCACAGATCATAGGCATCAGAATATTGTTTTGGGTAAAACTCTTTTGTAGCAGGTGAGGAGGAATAAAGGAGAAACACCTTGCTGTCTATGCCAAAATATCAATTAAAAAAGACGTTAAGACATTTGATGGAATAAAAAACAAAGGTATTATACATTGTACCAAACTACACATTGTATGACACCTCTTTGACTAAGAATACTCTTAAGGCATGTATTGATGCCTAGAGAAAATTTATTCTGGAAAAAGGGTAAATCTTGGATAGCAAATCTGTAGTTGGAAATTAGAATGCAACAGGTAGGCTTTTTTTGGTTTTTTTCTCCTGTCAGCCTCTTTCCTGGCGGCTTTGTCTGAGATCTATGGTATGATGCAGATATATATTAATGCTTAGTTGGACTTCAGACTAAATGATTTCTGTTAATTTTTTTTCTTTGCATTTGTTGACCCCCTTCAAACTGTCGTGTTGGTTCACAACCCTCTCAGGCTGGGTATGATCCGAAACCAGCCCCAGCAAGTGAAGAGCAAGGAGAGACTGAAGGAAAAGAAGAGGTCACTTCAGGCTGGTAGGTGGCAGGAGTTTTGTTTTGTTTTAAAGATTTTATTTATTTAAGAGAGAGAGAGAGACAGCATGAGCTGTGGGGAGGGGGAGAGGGAGAGAGAATTTCAAGCAGATTCCTGCTGAGTAGGGAGCCTTATGTGGAGCTCGACACAGAGCTTGACCTGGGGCTCGATCCCAGGGCCCCGAGATCATGACCTGAGCCGAAGTCAGACATGTAACCAACTGAGCCACCCAGGTGCCCTGGTAGGTGTTAGTTTTAATAAGCAAAAGGAACTTACATTCGAGGCTTGTCTTGAGCAGCGGCAAGGCAAATTAGTCTGTGTATCCGCCTGCCAAATCTTAAAAGTTTATAAAGAGGTCTTAACTGGGTTCAGTCACTTATACTGTGCAGATGTTCTTCACATCCTATCACTATGTCGAGGCTATGTCCTCAGGGCAGCTTCTGAGAGCGTGAAAGGAAAACAGAACCTGCATTCCAAAGACTGGGGAAGTGTTGAGGAGTCTCCGAGTGCCCAGGTGACGCTCACAGGTCAAAGGTCAAATTGGCAGTCCCATCTTTTCCACGATTTTCTCCAGCATCTGGGAACCAATCTTTCCTCATCATCCCAACTAAAGCTAACTCTAGAAAGAAGTCACAGCCTCTAGATAATGAGGAATTTAGATACCACCAGCAAGACGCCACTTCTTAAATATCCACATAGTGTAATGCTTCCTCGATTTACCATACTGTTGTGCCCCCATATTTTGTTCACGTGGAGCTGCGGGTTTTGATAATAAATACAGTTTTGTAGACTACTCATTTGGAAGGGCAAACATCCATGTATTACTTAATGCTGCCGCTTCACTCATCTGAACTAGGGAATATAGTAAGACTAAAGAGAAAAATGTTGATTTCTGGTTGCCAATTGTTTAGGCATGTACTTCAACAGGAATTTTTTCTGAGATTTCTCACCGAATTATTTTTCCTTTTTTTCTTCAGCCAATGTAATGCAGTGGATTGGCAATCATTGCAAAACTGGCCATAGAAATGATGTATTTTTACTCTTTTTGATCACATTTTACAAATATATGTAAAATATTTATATAATATTTAAATATACAATATTTATATATGCAACATATATTATTATATATACTATTCTTATTATATAATACATAATATGTATAAAAGGTATGAAAGATAAATATGAAGGAATCATTTTCTATTAACTCTTGCTTTTCCATACCATTATTAGACTAACTCTACATATTAGTTAAGAATTAATTCATTCAAGGGACGTCTGGGTGGCTCAGTCCTTGGGTGTCTGCCTTCGGCTCAGCTCATGATCCCGGGGTCCTGGGATCGAGCCCCGCGTCGGGCTCCTTGCTCAGCATGGAAACCTGCTTCTCCCTCTCCCACTCCCCCTGCTTGTGTTTCCTCTCTCGCTGTCTCTCTGTCAAATAAATAAATAAAAAATCTTAAAAAGAAAAGCTAGTAAGACCAAAATGCTATTTTTAAACAGTGTAAATGTCTTATAAGAGGAAGTACTCTGGGGCGTCTGGGTAGCTCAGTCGTTCAGCGTCTGCCTTCGACTCAGCTCATGATCCCAGAGTCCTGGGATCGAGCCCTGCATCGGGCTCCCTGCTCGGCGGGAGGCCTGCTTCTCCCTCTCCCACTCCCCCTGCTTGTGTTCCTGTCTCACTATCTCTCTCTGTCAAATAAATAAACAGAATCTCTAAAAAAAAAAAAAAAGAATCAATTTGCTCAATAACACCAAAGAATGCATATAAATAATATGTGTGTTGTATTCTTAATTTAGAAATATTATTTATTTCCATGTAACTCCACTCTCTTTCTCTTTCTTGAGAAAGATTAATTGCTTAGTATGAACGAGGCATTGTGCTAGCCAATGAGAAAGAAAGATGAAAACATTAAGATGCCTAAATTAAAGGAGTTCAAAGTCTGAATAGAGTGTTGGTGGTATAGTGGTGAGCATAGCTGCCTTCCAAAGTCTGAATAGAAAGTCAATCATGTACAATTAATGACATTATAATTTGATAAAGGCTAGAGTAGAAATGTTAATAGCACATTGTGTAAGCCCATGTGATAGAGCAAATAACTCTGCTTGTAGAGTAATCGACACCTTCATAGAAAAGGTGATACTTAAAATACAAATAATTCTGGCTCTACCTTAGAACATACTATTCCTCACCATCTGCATTGCTATCATCATCATCCTAGATACCATCAAGTGTTGACTAGGGTCTCAAAAGTGCCTCAACTGGTCTCCCTGCTTCATTCTTGTCTCTAGAGTTTTCCTCACACAGCAAAATGACCCTCTTACAAAAGTAAGCCATGCATTAGTTTCCCAAATGGGTAAAATAGTACATGTCTCATAGGTGCTTAATATTTGTTGAATGAATGAATGAATGAGTGAATGAATGAATCAATGAGTGGGAATTTGCCACTGAGATGGATAAGGACATACCAGACTGATGGAAACACTTGAAACAAATTGGAGTTGTAAAAGCTGAAGTGAAATTTATTTTTTTATTATTTATTTATTTATTTATTTATTTGAGAGAGAGAGAGAGAGAGAAACAGCATGAGAGGGGATAGGGTCAGAGGGAGAAGCAGGCTGCTGAGCCGGGAGCCCGATGTGGGACTCAATCCCAGGACTCCGGGATCATAACCTGAGCCGAAGGCAGTCACTTAACCAACTGAGCCACCCAGGCTCCCCTGAAGTGAAATTTAAAGTAATAAAAACAACATGACATGAGCATTGACCTAGCAGTCAGACTGGACATTGACCAAACCATTATATCACTGAACACCAGCTGAATATCAGCCGAGCTGAGAGGAATTATGTTTTTAGTGATGAGGACAAGTTATTTTAGCTGAAGTTTAAGTAAATAATAGGGAATAGAAGAAGATGAAATGGAAAAGTAGATCCAAAGTTTGGAGGTCTTTGTAGGGAATTCTAAGAGATCTGATTAGGATCTGGAAAGAAGGTTTCTTTCCAGAAGGCTGATAGACTTTGACTTTTTTCAAAAAGAATTTGCTCTATTCTCTCACATATTTAAAATGTGCCTATCAGAAACACAAACTGGGTAAAATCCTTCTCAGTGGTACAGGTGATTATGGCTTGAAAAGTCATATTTTCTCTGCTGTTTTAGTTAGAAACTTTTGGATTAACAGTAACAGAAACCCAACTTGAACTGGCTTAAGCAAAAAGAAAAAAAAAAAAAACATCTTTATAGGATATAAGTGTGCTTCATAGAACTCAAGGACAGAGATGCAGCTGGGTCCCAGAAACAATTGAAAATAAACCACCAAGTCTCTCTATGTTTCATATTGCTGCTCGTTGCTGGTCAGCTTCATCTTTCATCTTCAGACAAGCTATTTTTCAGAATAAAAGCAGAAAAATAGTGCCACCAAGGTCTCTTGAATCTATATGTCATCCCCTTGAGCAAAGAGTCAGAACCCCAACTCTAAATTTACATGACTAGAAAATGTCACTGATTGGCTCAGATATGTTAGCTTTCTGACCCTGGACTAATTAGATATAGCCAGGCAGAAGTAATGCAAGACGGATTGGAATAGATATCCTATTTGGCTGGAAATTAAATATGTCTAGGAAGCAAGGTCACATTTTATGAGCCTATAATATGGAAGTTATAATTGTAACTTGGGTTATGGGTTGAAAGATGAAATGGGTTGACATTGATATAATTGGACAGGAAACATCTAAGTTTTATCATTAACATCTGGTAAAATTTCTTGCATTTAGGTAAATATTCAATAAATCTTTACTGCATTGATACAGTTTATCATTGCTCCTCCACCAACTGCAGATAAGGAGAGTACTGGCTGATATCACAAATCTAGTGGGCAGCAATATATTGTAATGCTTCATAATGGAAACTCTTTGTCATATTCCTCAGGTTTTTTTTTTTTTTTCAGATTTTATTTATTTATTTGAAAGAGAGAGAGAGCACGAATGGGGTGGGGGAGAGGGAGAATCAGGCTCTCCGTAAAGCAGGGAGCTGGATGTGGGGCTAGATCCCAGGGATCCTGGGATCAAGGCAGACGCTTAACTGACTGATCTACGCAGGTGCCCCCATATTCCCCAGTTTTTAATACTGCATTTTCTTAATCAATGTGTGATCCTGAACAAGTACTTCACCTCTCTATGTCTCAGTTTTCTCTGCTGTGCAATAGTCATTAAATTGTTTGTGCTTCACAGGTCTGCCATGAGTATTACATGAGATGAATCATGTGAAACCCCTGGAAGGCTGCAGGTGTCCAATAAATGTCAGGTGGAATAATTGCCACTGGTTATTTTAGAAAAAAGAAAGAAGAAAGAAGAAAGAAAAAAGAGAAAGAAAGAGAAAGAAAGAAAGAAAGAAAGAAAGAAAGAAAGAAAGAAAGAAAGA
>NC_058404.1:167572794-167664585 GCF_002201575.2 Neomonachus schauinslandi
AGAAAGAAAGAAAGAAAGAAAGAAAGAAAGAAAGAAAGAAAGAAAGAAAAAGAAAAGAAAGAAAAGAAAGAAAGAAGAAAGAAAGAAAGAAAGAAAGAAAGAAAGAAAGAAAGAAAGAAAGGAAAGAAAGAAAGAAAGGTAAAGAAGCCAATGGAGTTTTAGTTTTTTCTTAAACTGTTTTGACTCATAATGTCTTAATACAAATTTTGCTTTTATGAAACAAAATGAATATAGATAACTTTGACTATATCAAGTTGTATTTTTTTTAAATAACTTCAGAATTTGGGGCCTAACTTTACTGGTTAATTTTTTAAATTAATTAATTTATTATTTAGAGAGTGTGAGCAGGAAGAAGGGCAGAGGCAGAGGGAGAGAGAATCTCAAGCAGATTTCGCATCTAGTACACTGGGGTTTGATCTCATGACCCTGAGATCATCACTTGAGCAGAAATGAGGTGTTGGACATTCAACTGACTGAGCCACTCAGGCACCCCTAACTTTACTGGTTAATTTTTTTAAAAATCTACTAACTAGGAAAGTGCAATTTGAACTTATAAATGGAGATACTTGAAAAATGATCAGGTACTAATACTTTCATGAGAGGAATAAGATCTCTGAACACATTTTATTTTCAAGTGCTGCTAGGGTTTTTTTGTTGCTATTTTTTAGTAATGTTTTGTTTTGTTTCATCTTTACACAAATGTCTGTTTGGGGACAGTTTATGCTGGGGTGCACTACATCTTTCCAGAACTCATTTTCAACTCCTTACACTTCTCTAGTTGAAAATACTCGGAAAGATCAATAGGAGAAACTGTAACTTTTACAAGAAAGAGGATTTTATGATTCATATCTCCCTTTTCTTTTAGAAGAGGCTATTCTGAAAAGCTGTTTTGGGATTTCTATTCTCAGTGCACCGTGATAAAGTAAACTTGATGAAAGTAAAAAAACCACCTTTTTCAGGATCAGTAACTCAAATGGTGCTTCAACTTTTCAGTGACAGAAATCATACCCAAATCCTATAATGCTAATGCATTATTCCTTTTGTGCACCAGTCAGATTAGTTGATGAGATCCTGGATATCTATATTTAAATGTCTCTGCATTTTGTTGAAAACTGTATAGACTCATGATCATTGACATTTTGTGTGGACACTGGACATGTATCTGTCTAATCTATCAAATACAATATGCAGCACTGTGTTACATATGACCAGGCAATTAAAGGCTCTGGGTCATTAGTAACAGACAGTTTAAATGAGCACCTTGCTTAACAAACTCTAGACTTTGAATGAGACTACAGATAAACTTCAAATAAGTATTATAATTCAGACTTGAATAGCTTCTAGCATTAAAAGGAAGCCTGGGAGCCAGGTGGGGCCCAGGCAAGGACTCATTGATTTGTAAAAGTGATGGCACATAAGAAATGTCCTTTGACAACTTTCATTCAATATCTCACTATATATATTTGGAAGGATTTGTCAGAAAAATAATCAGCTGGAGATATTTCAAAAAGGAAGCGATTTTAAAATAAAATAAGTGCTTACACAATTATTGAAGAGAGGGGAAAATCTGCAGCTAGCTTTTCAGTTTGCTGCTAGTTTTCAAGGAACAAGAAAACTGTAGACATTTTGGAACACCTCTACTGCCTACATACTGGAGCAGGTTGATACCCAGAAAAATGCCCAAAAGTGTTGCAGGGTCTCATGTTTTCTGGAGTTTGTGTACTGCCTGAAGAATTGTTCCTGCTTTCCTTTCTCTTTTCACATCTCACCTGAGTCTTTTCATGACCAAACATAATTAGGAATCTTTCTGGCAAGACAGTCAAAATGTAGTCCCTGTAAGGCAGAGGAGAACAGAGAAGGCTGTGGAAATGATGTTGAGATGCCAGCAGACATCTAACCACAGTTGAGTTCAATTTCTTTTTATCTTCATGAAGAATTCCCAACAAAGTTGTAATGGACATTGAATAGATACCATTTTGAAGATTGTATCTAGGAGAAATGATTATTTTCTTTACTTGCTTCTCCCCCATCTCTGTCTGCAACAGCCTTGGTTATTTGTGCCATTTTTATAATGATCAAACCACTGATTTTAAGTTCATTACTTATATGGTCTCATGTCCGTATTCCATCTTTCTGCATTTCTATAATTTCATCTTTAAAATACAAAAAAAAAATAATGTTAATTTCATTGGCATGTGGTGAAGATTGATCCTATCAATGCCTAGGAGGTACCACATTGTGGATGAAGAATAATTTTCCAATTGTTTCTGCAAACATCCTCATGTTATTTCTTCCATTTACATGTAAGAAATGTGCAATGTAGATATTCAGAACACAATTAAAGTAAAAACCTGGTGTGTGGAGTGTTTCTGATTTTAATGTCTCTTATTTGAATGAGAAAGTTTTAAGAGAATGAATAGAAAGGTAGTGTTCAGTTGCAGAAATGTAGATGATGTGATTTAAACCACTAATAAAATACTGAGATGAAGCTTCAGCTCATTTTCTGCATGTTTCCTCTAAACATGAATTCTGTTCTCTGGAATCATAACAGAAAAATTCAGTCATACCAGAAAAACATGATGCTTGTTTAAAATAAAAGTCCTGCAATAGGCAAAGCAAGGGTTATTATTAATGCAGGAAGTACATCTCTATCCTAGCTCAATAAATGGCTGCCAATGGAGGAGATTAAGAGATTGCTATAGAAAATGCAATTTTGATCTACTTGTGGGTCCATCACTAAACAGACTAATAAGGACTCAAAGATTAACAACTCCCCAGATTTTCTGGATGATAATGATCTACAACTTTCTATAAGACAGTGGATACAACATAAGATAACAGTAGGAAGTATTGTAATGCAAACTGCGCTATATTCCTAGCACATAAACAGGCAGTCAGATTCGAGGTATATTTACACACTGACAGGATTCCCGTACGTATCTGGGAAATAGATTATTAGAATCAGATAATTGCCTCTGGAAGAAAAATAGCTTAAGTATTTGGATTAGTGTCATGATAATTGTTATAACATTTATCATCATTAGTTTATTTTATGAATAGTATAAGTTGAATGCATTAGGTTTTCTTGATCTCAATTCTAAATTGGACTACGAAATTGCAGACTATTCTGTTTTTACTTGTTTGCATTAGCCTTCTTAAAAAATGTGATACAAAAACTTATGTGTGCCTATTCTAAAATATTTAATTAGACTGATATGGATCTTTTTTGTTTTGTTTTTTTTAATGAGATAAACAAGCAGATGTTTAATGACATTATTGGACATATTTGGCATTCTTTAAACTAGAGCAAAAAATAATTCAGTTACTAAGAATTTATTCAACAAGTGTTTATAACAGTTGAACTAAACAACTCTGAAGTATATGAAAGTTAGAAAACCTGGAACTTTTTATCTCAAAAGTATACATGTATTTGTGAGTTCCACTAAATGGAAGGTCCCACTTTTGGTGCTTTTAACTCAACTTTTCAAATAGATTCCTGAGTAATAAATTTGACAGAATCATGATTATTTATAAGAAATGACAATGAATAGTGTTTGAAATATAATTGCCTCTCAAGCTTCTTATTTAATTAGTATTTCAACAAAGGTTCTAAAATGTGCATTAGTCCCCTTCTCTGATACTTCATTTCACCAATAATTTACCAATTTCCTCATACTTAAAAGAACAACTCCAACTGTTACTTTGGATTAATCTTCTTTAAATTCATTACTATCACTTCCTTCATGAGGATTTTATTTTAGAGCTGTCTATCTTGTTTATTAACCTATTCTAGTCATCAAGGTTATTTATTTATTTATTTTTATTTTTTTTATTCTTATGTTAATCCCCATACATTACATCATTAGTTTTAGATGAAGTGTTCCATGATTCATTGTTTGTGCATAACACCCAGTGCTCCATGCAGAATGTGCCCTCCTCAATACCCACCACCAGGCTAACCCATCCTCCCACCCCCCTCCCCTCTAGAACCCTGTTTGTTTTTCAGAGTCCATTGTCTCTCATGGTTCGTCTACCCCTCCAATTTCCCCCGCTTCATTCTTCCCCTCCCGCTACCTTCTTCTTCTTCTTTTTTTTTTTTCTTAACATATATTGCATTATTTGTTTCAGAGGTACAGATCTGAGATTCAACAGTCATCAAGGTTATTTTTTAAGAGACAATGTGATATGGTGACTAAGAGTTAGCGTGATGATTAAAACAGTTGCATTGGGGAACCGTTTGTCTTAGAATTCACCGGCTGGGTGACCCTGGACAAATTACTCAAATACTCTCCCACCTACATAATAAAGAAAATAACAATATCTATCTTGCATGATTATTTTTAGGATTAAATGGGAAAAATGCATACGAGGTATTCAAAATAGTATCTGACACAAGTAAGTGTTCAACAAGTATAATTCTATTAATATAACATTACATACTTGAATAGTCTTGAAACAGAGCAAAGCAGAACTACGTTTCAAATACACATTGAATTTTGTCAAAGAATATTTATTGTAAAGTTAAAGATCAGTGATTCATTGACCTAAGGGCTCAAGTATCAGAATCAGTGAAAGAGAAGAGGTAAAGTTAAGCAAATTCTCCAAGACTGTGCAACCCATTGTTCCATTATAAATGTGACCTAAATGTATCTCAGCAAGGGTAATACAAAGATTGGAATCACTGGTTTAAGCACACTTTTTAGACTTGATTGCTATTTGTATCTCTGATTTTCTGAATTAGTATAAAGGAGAAACTTGCTAGAATTTTTCTGAACTTAAAGGTTCATACAATATGTTGTCTCTGCATCTTTTTTCACACAAGAGATTCCTGCATCAGTATTTTCTATACATCAGAATATAGCTATCATTTCATGATATTACAGTGTGCTCACTCATCAGTGAGCATCTTATGGAATGCTGTATGATATTGAGAATCAACCTCCATTAGAGTAATTCAACTTAATTGTACTTTTCTTGTTGTCTTTTCCAATACCACTTGGGTTTCTTATCTATAACTGAATTGAAAAGAAAACCAAACAGAAATTAAAATCATGGATTTTTATATACCTATTTCAAAATTCTATTTGCTGATTCTAAATGCAAAGTGTTTTTATCTGGGAACTATTATAAATTACTCCGATCTCTTTGAATTGTCATCAAACAATTGAGAAGATATAAATGCAACATCTTCCATATAGCAAATATATGGATTTATTGCAACATTTTTTTTCTAAAGAGTCAAATTGGCCTTTTCAACCCAGAACTTTTTTTTCCTGAGCAGTTTTAAGTCTACAGCAAAAGTGTGTGGAAAGAACAGAAGTTCCCACATACAACACTCCCTGTACCTCCACCACACCTCCCCCCACCATTAGCATCCCCCACCAGCGTGGTATGTTTGTTACGATCAATGACGAACACGGACACATCATTATTACCCAGAGTCCATAGTTCACATTAAGATTCATTCTTGGTGTTACACATTCTAAGGGTTTGGACAAATGTATAATGACATGCATTCATCATTATAGTATCACACAGAAGAGTTTCACTGCCCTATAAATCCCCTGTTCTCCATTAATTCATCCCTTCCTCCCCCAATCCCTGACAACCACTAATCTTTTTTTACTGTCTCCACAGTTTTGCTTTTTCCAAAAGAAAAATTGGATTGTATGCTGGGATCCTACAATATGTAAACTTTTCATATTGGCTTCTTTCGCATAGTAATATGTACTTAAGCTTCTTCCATACTTTTTTGTTTTTTGACAGTGATGTGGGAAACAAAAGCAAAAGAAATGTAGCTTAAATTGAAATCTCCTTATAGTTCGCAGCCCACTGACAGATACCTGAAGCATGCAGAGCGTGACCTTCCTCAAGGAACTCGTGGCTGCTTTTAGTGCCTTAATGTTTAAAAGTAACCCTATCTTGGCAGCAGCTGGCCCCTCAAGGTCCTGAAAGCCTTGCTTCCAGATTCCTTGGAGACTTGCGCTATCCCTAACCCCTACTAATTAAAAAGTATACAACCAGTATAGCTCTTTCTGACCACAGGTCCTGTCCCATGAGTAGGGAAGGGGTTAAGGTATAGACAGGAGAGATAGGAGGCCCCTGACTCCACAGGAGGCTCCTAAACTCTTCCTGGCAGGTGGAGACACTGAGGCAGAGCTGAACAAGAGATAAGGGAACAAAGCAACATGGCACAAGAATCTCACGGCCACAAGCTTCCCGGTCAGTTCTCAACAAAAGACTGCCCCTAAAAGCCCTCAGTGGCAACCCATTCACCTTCCCTCTCACTCTAGAGAAAAGAGAGCTTTTCTCTTTCCTATCTGCTTTCACCTTCACTTAATAAACTTTCACTTCACTTCACCCTTTTCTACCCATTAGATTCATTCTTCGACTCTGTGAGATAAGAACCCTGCAATCCTGCAACAATAGGTCATTTCTTTTTATTGCAGAATAATATTTCATTTTATGAATGCACCACAGTTTTTCTATTCGCCTACTGAAATACTTCTTGGTTGCTTCCAAGTTTGGGCAATTATGAATAAAACTGCTGTAAACATCCACATGCAGATTTTTGTATGATCATGTTATCAACTCATTTGGGTAAATACTAAAGAGTGTGGGGGCACCTGGGTGGCTCAGTTGGTTAAGCGTTTGCCTTTGGCTCAGGTCATGATCTTGGGGTCCTGGATGGAGTCCCATGTCAGGCTCCCTGCTCAGTGGGAGTCTGCTTCTCCCTCTCCCCCCGCTCATGCTCTCTCTCTCTCAAATAAATAAATAAAATCTTTTTTAAAAAAAAGAGCATGAATGCTGCATCATATGGTAAGAAGATGCTTAATTTTGTAATAAATTCCCAAGATGTCTTCCAAAGTGGCTGTACCATTTTGCAGTCCTATCAGCAATGATTGAGAGCTCTGCTGCTTCATATTCTCATCGGTATTTGGTATTGTCAGTGTTTTGGATTTTTGCCATTCTGATAGATATGTAGTGACATCTCATTGCTGTTTAACTACACTTAATTTCAGTTAATTTTAACTGAATTTAATTTCAATTTTAACTGAATCTAATTTTCAGTTAATAATGGATATACAATCAGAACATAATTGCTATAATTTTGTTCCCATCCCCATTTTTCGGTTGACATGCATGTAGCAGATATTGGACAAAACTGTGTTTAGAGATTGAAGCAAATGCAGTTGACCCTTGAACAATGTGGAGGTTAGGGGCACCAACCCCACACACAGTCAAAAATCTGCATATAACTTTTAATTCACCCAAACGTAACTACTAATAGCCTATTATTAACCAGAAGCCTTACAGACGACATAAACAGTAGGTTAACACCTATTTTATATCTCATATGTGTTATACGCTATATTCACACAATTAGGTAAACTAGAGAAAAGAAAATGTTACTTAAAAAATCATAAGAAGGAGAAAATACATCTATAGCAGTGTATTTATTGAAAAAAAAATCCATGTATAAGTGGACCCATGCAGTTCAAACTCATGTCGTTATTCAAGGGTCAAGTGTAATAACAGCTGCAAGAGAGTTTAGGTTTTTCTATTTGCCTGAACTTGGCATAAACTTTAATATTCAGAATGAAATCCAATATTCTTGGATGACATGGTAATAAAACATTTTAGTATAAACACTTTAGTATCTCCTCTGGGAGAATTTAGCCAAAAGACATGAATCATTAGAGATAAAATAGTGGAGTAGTTTATTTGCTCAAATATTTATATAACAATAAAACATCAGATATGCAGAAAGTTTACACCCCTATGTAATATGCATTAAATAATTACAACTACTCTTCAACATCATATAAATACTTATGAAAGGGTTATGTTTAACCAGCAAAACTAATATATTAACAAGATTTGGGGATATTTATGTCTTTATCATAACTACAAGTATATTTATTTTTCCATGTTACTCCTCAATTTCACCCTAGCCCTTCCATCTATAGGGACAGTTTGTTTGCCTTACTTGCCTAAAATTTTCTTTTGTGGGTTTGTGGAGGTAGGACATTAACTTCTTGTTTTCTTCCTCTACTCTATAAAGTGAACTTAAAGTTTCTTATAACCTTCCTTGGAATAGAAATAGCCATAAGAAAGTTGTAACAAGCAAGTGATACAGTGCTGTAAATCAAAATGCAATTGGTATGGGGCGCCTGGGTGGCTCAGTCGGTTAAGCAGCTGCCTTCGGCTCAGGTCATGATCCTGGAGTCCCAGGATCGAGTCCCGCATCGGGCTCCCTGCTCGGCAGGGAGTCTGCTTCTCCCTCTGACCCTCCTCCCTCTCATGCTCTCTGTCTCCCATTCTCTCTCTCAGATAAATAAATAAAAAATCGTTAAAAAAAATGCAATTGGTAATAAGGCCATACATAAGTTAGTTACAGATTGATTTTTCCTTGCTAATTGATTTCATGTCAATCTTGAGCTTAAATACTATGGATCAGGGACTGAAAATTAATTTAAATCATATCTTTACAGGAGCACCTGTGTGGCTGTCCGTTAAGCGACCGACTCTTGGTTTCTGCTCAGGTCAGAACCCCATGGGTCATAAGATCCAGCCCCACCTGGGGCTCCACACACAGTGAGGAGTTGGCTTGAAAGATTCTCTCCCTCTCCCCGACTCCCGCAACTTGCATGCTCTGTCTCAAATAAACAAATAAAATCATAAAAAACTAAAATAAATATTTATTTATCTATTTGACAGAGAGAGAGAGTGACACGAGTGTGAGAGACAATCTGAAGCAGACTCCACACTGAGCACAGAGCCCTAGGGGGTTCAATCCCACAACCACGAGACCATGACCTGGGCCAAAACCACGAGTCAGAAGCTTAAGCCACTGAGCTATCAGGCACGCAATAAACAAATCTTTAAGTGATATCTTTACAATATACACAATATAATAGTTCTTACTGCTCTGTTCCTAATGCAAAACATTAAATGTTGTTCTCAAGTTTAGCATTATTGGCGTCATAGGAAACATAATTAAAACTGGTCAATGAGGAACTATGAAATAGTATTGTACATATATGAGGTTGAACTATTTGTTCTTGGTTGATTGTTGAAGAATATAATTCTGTGTTTAAGTAATTGAATAAAATATTGTGTTTTTAGATTCTAATAAGAAAATAAAACCTTGAACTCTTGGTTACCTAACTCATCAAAATTCTAGTTGTGAGAATTGATTTAATGGCAGAATATCTGAAGGGATTCATTTCTATAGGTATCCAAAATTTAATCCTAAAATCAAGCTAGAATATGAAAAACCTGACCCTCATATCTTGGTCCCTAATTAATATTACTTCCACTGAAGTAAGTGTTAAGTCTGTATCTTTGACTTACACTGGAAGATGTTATGGATAAAGACTCTATTCATATATACTGTTGCCAAGAACATCATACATACTTTATGAGAACCTAACAGAAACATAATGTCTTAGAACTTAACTTTAGGAAAAGCCTTTTTTCTTCTAAGCAGTCATTTTTATTTTTTTCTTTATACCACTGTAAATAATAACAAAATTAAGAAAGTCATCATTTTCTTCATTTTCTATGTATTAGGCACTATTCTTTGCTTTATTATATGTGTAATAATACATTAAATTTTCACATAAAGCCTATAAGTACTATTCTCATCTTTTTAAAATTTTTTTTAAGATTTTATTTATTTATTTGAGGGAGAGAGGGAGAGAGAGAGAGAGAGAGAGAGAGAGAGAGAGAGAGAGCATGAACAGGGGGAGAGGAAGAGGGAGAAGCTGACTCCCCAGTGAGCGGGGAGCCCAATCTGGGGCTTGATCCCAGGACCCTGGGATCATGACCTGAGCTGAAGGCAGACACTGAACTGACTGAGCCACCCAAGTGCCCCTCTCATTCTCTAAACTACACAGTTTGATGTTTGATTCATATCATACTTCATTCAAAAAAACTTAAAGCAACTTAAAAACTATGCATAATACAGGGACGCCTGGGTGGCTCAGTCGGTTAAGCGTCTGCCTTCCGCTCAGGTCATGATCCCAGGGTCCTGGGATCGAGTCCCGTATCGGGCTCCCTGCTCCGCGGGGAGCCTGCTTGTCTCTCTCTCTCTGTCTCTCATGAATAAATAAATAAAATCTTTTTTTAATTTTTTTTTTATTTTTAAAGATTTTATTTATTTGAGAGAGAGAGAATGAGAGACAGAGAGCATGAGAGGGAGGAGGGTCAGAGGGAGAAGCAGACTCCCCGCGGAGCAGGGAGCCTGATGTGGGACTCGATTCCGGGACTCCAGGATCATGACCCGAGCCGAAGGCAGTCGCCCAACCAACTGAGCCACCCAGGCGCCCAATAAATAAATAAAATCTTAAAAAAAAAAAAACTATGCATAATACAACAAGGTGAAATAAGAAGATAAAATTAGGACAAATTAAAAATATATATATATTTGAGTGAGAAAAAAAAAAACAAAACCATACTGTGTATTACTGCTCATTTTCAATACATAAACAGAGACTGGTTAATTATCAAGCTCATTTTCTTTTTCTCTTTACTCATGGGGTACAAAGGAAACTTCACTTCTCAGCTGCTCTTACAGTAAGGTATCAACACAGGACTGAGGTCTGACCAATAAATGTGAGCAGAAATGAGGCAGTTCAAGACTGGGCTCTAAAACCTCCTTTCTCATCTTTCATGCTTCCATTTGCCCCAACCTGTAGGCTATATTTTGATGCCCAAGGCAGCCTTGAAAGCCAAAAATTGCAGATGGACAAACTTCTGTCAACAGAGGTCCTTGAAAGTTGATGTACAGAGAATAAAAGAAAAAAAATGATACTGAAATTGTCCCAGTGTTAAACCAACTAGAGGCAAAAGCACAGTTTATTAAAAGTAATTCTTGACTGTGGAGGTTAAAAATTATGTAGTCAGGCTATTTTGTGAATGAATGTTAAGCTTAATTTGGGGGCTCCTTAAAAGCATCCGGAAGTAGAGATGGATGGTCAAGATTTCAGGCAATCCTCAGGAGTACTGTTTCTTTCAATTTACTGTTTGTTGAATGTTGGGAGTCAGAAGTTTTTGTGTTTTTCTTCCTGAAAAGTCCCTAAATATAGATATACCATGCTTGTATTTAAAGGCAGAACTATGTTCACATAGAAGTCAGTTGAGTTAACATCCTCTCTGGAAAGTTGAAGAATCTAAGAGGAGACATGTCCAACTTGGGATGCATGTGAGATAAAGAAAACCCTGGAAATAAGATTTTGTTTTGGTTTTTGTGTGTGTGTGTGTTTTGTTTGTTTATTTGTTGCCAAAAACAATTATATGTACATTGCACCTACAAGAACAAGTGGGGGCCTGTGCTTTGAAAGTTGTTCAGGGTATTTGCTTTTTATTGCTGTGAAACAAATTAACCAAAAATTAGCATAAATTAACATTTATGCATTAGCTCCTGGTAGTGGAGGTCAGAAGTCCTGCATACCATAGACAGGTTCTCTGCTCAGAGTATCACAAAACTGAAATCAGGTGTTGAGGGGGCTGAGTTCTTGCCTGGAGGCCCCAGGGAAATTTATGCTCTTCAGCTCATTCAGGTTGTTGGCAGAATTCTTTTCCTTGTAGTCGTAAGATTGAGGTCCCCATTTCCTTGCTGGCTGGCTGCCAGAGGCCATTTTAAGTTCCTACAAATTGTCTACATTTCTTGACCATGTAATCCCCTCCATATTCAGAGCTAGCTACAGAGAATCTCCCTCGTACTGAATCCACCTCACACTCTGAATCTCTGACTTCTCTTTTTCCTAAGCTTTAGACTCAGGTTTAAAGGGTTTATGTGATCAGGTTAGGTTCACCCACTGAGATAATCTACCTATCTTAACGTTAACTGCTTTGGGAACTTAATTTCATCTGGGAAACCTTTTCATAGCAACATCTAGATTAATGTTGGATTGAATAAACAAGAGAAGTTGTGAATACATGGTGGTCCAAGAATTTTGCCTTAGAATTCTGCCTACCTCATTCCGTAGAGATGGCCAGAATTGTGGGGAACTGGAAAGATAAAAAGTTTTTCCTAACGACAATCTGTGAAGTGTGGGGCATATTTGGGACCTACTTTAAGCAATTGTGGGAGGATCACTGCATATGAATTCTCTAATTATGCCAACCTGATTCTCAGCCATAGTATATTCTTAAACTTATCTTCCTTTTAACCTAAATTGCATCCCTATTCATTTTATCTTTTGTTTTATTTGTAAGCAATATTATGTTTTTTTTAAGATTTTGTTTATTTATTTATTTATTTATTTATTCATCAGAGAGAGAGCACAAGCAGGGCGAGCGGCAGAGGGAAAGGTAGAAGCAGGGTCCCCGCCGAGCAGGGAGCCCGACGCGGGGCTCGATCCCAGGACCCTGGGACCATGACCCTAGCCGAAGGCAGACGTGTAACGACTGAGCCACCCAGGCGCCCCCTCTTTTCTTTTTTTAAAAGATTTTATTTATTTATTTGACGGAGAGAGACACAGCAAGAGAGGGAACACAGGCAGGGGGGAGAGGGAGAGGGAGAAGCAGGCTTCCCGCCGAGCAGGGAGCCCGATGCGGGGCTCGATCCCGGGACCCTGGGATCATGACCTGAGCCGAAGGCAGACGCTTAACCGACTGAGCCACCCAGGCGAACACAATATCATGTCTTTAGTGGAGACAGGTTGGGAAATAAAGACATTTCAAAAGAGGACTCTTTTTCTATTACTTCTTTTCGTTCTGAGATTACACAAAAATGTTATGGTCTTACCAAGTGGAAAATAAGTGATATAAAAAAAGATGTAAAGCAGTATTAGGTAGCTTCTCTTGGAGAAAAAAATACACAAAGCCTGTTTGGTGAATGATATAGACTGGGCTTCTTTCCCAAAGCCCCTTAACTGTTGGCTTTATTGGAGGATGGGATTATACCAGAAAATTATTTTACTTCTGTAGTCCTAGAATTCTATTAAAATAATTATTAACTATTGGGTAAAAATTATCAAAGCTGTAATAAAATACAGTAAATTAAAATATTTGAAACTTCATATATAGTAGTTTTTCAGTGCCTGGATTTTATGTGGATTTTAATAAAATAATAATGAAATAAATATGATGTCTTTTTAAAAATGTACTAGACATATACCATGTAATTTTCAAGGGCAGAAAAAACGCTATCTTTGAGCCTTTGAAATGCTCATTTATTCCAAAAAAACACTGAAATTATACATTGGCTTAGAATGTCTAGTGTCTTTTTCAATTTAAAAATCACAAAACTGCATGCTTCAGTAACACTGCTCTATTAAAATTAGATCTTATGAAATTTTCAAGTTGAAGAAGACTTTGTGATTGATGGATGTATGAAGCATCATCTTTCTATAATCCTCAATCTTTCTTCATTTGGGAGTAGAATCATCTTAGCAAGCATTATGCTCTATTGGTAACTTTAGGGAAAAAAAAAAAAAAAAACAACACAACACTGAACTTAGGATCCCTGAAAGTTATTCATACATTTTAAAAAATAAACACCCTGCAGAAAAAAAAAGATCAATTAGGTTTTCCAGCACCTCTATAAACAAAGGGGGCATGTACTTCCTCTAATAATGGTGTGTGTGTGTGTGTGTGTGTGTGTGTGTGTGTGTGTGTGAATGAGAGCAAGGGGCGGGGAGAAACACATGCTAAACATATTGGTTTATGTGTCTGTAAATGAGGTGAATACTAAGAGGACATCTTCTATAGTATTTCTTTTTAATTAAGCCATTTGTCAAAATGATGGCCTTCTTATGTGGGTGATATATTGCTTTTCTTAGGAATATGGACTTGACTACTGGGAAAAATTTAGGCTTTGATATGCTACATAACACTATTTGGATTTCATTGGAAAGGTAAGTAGAAAAAATTATAAAGTATAAAGAAAATATCTATTCTTAAAAAAATCTCTTTAATTGAAATGTATCAATTTGAGAAAAATAACTTTTTGGGAAATATCAAACCTTCAGAGAGGTATTCATTATTTCTACTTCAAAGTAAATAATCACTGTCAATACAATTTCCTTAAGGTAGTGACAGACAATGTGTCAAGTCCAAGTCCAGGGAGATATATATATATATTTGATAATTACATTACAAAGTTAAAAAATAGAATGAGCCACATGTGAACAAGGGTTTATTTTAAAGATGTTTTCAGGACTTACAAACATTTAGTGTAATACATACTGGACACTAGAGGCAAAGAAAAACTAAAGACAAGCATGGTAATCAGGAAAAGGGCCTGACTGTGAAGTCTGTAACTAGTTCTAGGGCTCTCATCAAATTTCTAAAACTCATTAAGACTCAGTTTCCCCATAAATCAAGGGGGCAAGTAATGCTTCATACATGGGATTTTGTAAGAATTCAATACACATGGTCAACAAATAATTATTGAGTGCCAACTGACTCAATGACTATGATAGGTACTAGGGAGACAGAAATGAACAAAACTGTCACTATTTTTTTAAGTTTTTATTTTAATTCCAGTTATTTAATATACAGTGTTATATAATTTCAGGTATACAATATAATGTTTCAACAATTGCATACATCACCTGGTGCTCATCATGACAAGTGCACTCCTTAATCCCCATTACCTATTTAACCCATTTTCCCCACCCCTCTCTTCTCAGGTAACCATCAGTTTGTTCTCTATAATTAAGAGTCTGTTTCTTGATTTGTAGATGACATATTATCTCTAAAGACTCCACCAAAAAACTATTAGAACCAATAAATGAATTAGTAAAGTTGCAGTTTATATAATAAATATATAGAAATCTCTTGTTTTTCTATACGCTAATGACAAACCATCAGAAAAATAAATTAAGAAAATAGTTCCATTTACAAGTTCATTAAAAAGAATACCTGAGAATGCCTAGGAATAAATTTAACCAAGGAGGTGAAAGATCTGTACACTGAAAACTATGAAATTGATAAAAGAAATTGAAGAAGACACATATATATAGAAAGGTATTCCATGTTCCAATACATGTTCATGGATTGAAAGAATTAATAATGTTAAAATGTTCATACTACCCAAAGCAATCTACAGATTCAATGCAATCCTTATCAAAATTCCACCTGCATTTTTTTCATAGAAATAGAACAAACAATCCCAGACTTTGTATGAACTACAAAAGACCCCTAATAGCCAAACTAATCTTGAGGAAAAACAAAGATGGAATTATCATGCTCCCTGATTTCAAACTATATTTGCAAACCTATAGTAATCAAAATAATAGAGTGTTGATGTAAATACAAACACATAGATCAATGGAACAGAATAGAAACCCAGAAATAAATTCCTGCATATATGGTCAATTTATTTATGACAAAGGAGCCAAGAATATACGATGGGAAAAGGACAGTCTCTTTAATAAATAAATGGTGCTGGGAAAACTGGGCAGCCATATGCCAATGAATGAAACTGGACCATCTGACACAAAAGTTAACTCAAAATGGATGGAAGGCTTGAATGTAAGACCTGAAATCACAAAACTCCTAGAAGAAAACATAGGCAGTAAGCTCATTGACATAATTCTTGGTAATATTTTGTTTTTAATTTGACACCAAAAGCAAAACAACAAAAACAAAAACAAACAGGTGGGACTACATTGAACAGCAAAGGAAACCATCAAAAAAATGAAAAGGCAACTTACTGAATGGCAGAAAATATGTGCAAATCATATGTTTGATAAGGAGTTAATATCAAAAATATATAAAAAACTCATATAATTCAATAGCAAAGAACCAAAACACTCATATCATTCAATAGCAAAGAACCAAACAATCCAATTAAAAAATAGATAAACGGGGCACCTGGGTGGCTCAGTCGGTTAAGCGGCTGCCTTCGGCTCAGGTCATGATCCCTGGGTCCTGGGATCGAGCCCCACGTCCGGCTCCCTGCTCAGTGGAGAGCCTGCTTCTCCCTCTCTCTCTGCTTGCCTCTCTGCCTACTTGTGCTTTCTCTCTCTGTGTCAAATAAATAAATAAAATATTTTTTAAAAAATAGATAAAGGATCTGAATAGACATTTCCTCAGAGAAGACAGACAGAAAGCCAACAGTATATGAAAAGATGCTCAACATCACTAATCATAAGGGAAATACAAATCAAAACTATAATGAAATCACCTCACAGCTATTAAAATGATGATCAAAGACAATAAATAACAAGTGTTGGTGAGGATGTGGAGAAAAAGGACTCCTCATGCACTGTTGGTGGGAATGTAAACTGATGCAGCCACTGTGGAAAACGGTATGGAGGTTCCTCAAAAAATTAAAAACAGAACTACTATACGATCCAGTAATTCCACTTCTGGGTATATATATGAAGAAAACAAAAATATTCATCAAAACGATATGTTCACCATTATATTCATTACTTATAATTGACAAGATATAGAAACAACTTAAGTGTCCAATGATGGATAAATGGATTAAAAATGTGGCATATATATATATATATATATATATAAAATGAAATATTATTTAACCAAATAATAATAATGAAATTTTATCATTTGGGACAACATGGATAGACCTCGAGGGCATTATGCTAAATGAAATGAGTCCGACAGAGAAAGATAAATCCCATACTATTTCACTTATATGCAGAATCTTAAACAAACAAGCTCATAGATACAGAGAACAGATTGGTGGTTGCCAGCAGGGTAGGTGGTAGGCAAAATGGGTGAAGATAGTCAAAAGGTACAAACTTCCAGGCATAAAATAAAGAAATCATGGATAAGGATCTAATGTATGGCAGAGCAACTATGGTTAATAATACATTATTTCAAATTTAGAAGTTTCTAAGAGTAAATCTTGAAAGTTGTCATCACAAGAAAAAATAATTTATTAACTGTATATGGTGATGGATGCTAACTAGACATATTATAGTGATCATTTCACAATTTATCCAAATATCGAATCATTACAGTGGACACCTGAAACTAATATAATATTTTATGTCAATTATACCCAATAAAAATATTAAAAAATAATAAATATTCAGAAGCTATATGAATACAGTTATACAAGACAGGGAAAAAAAAACACGTCATGCTTGTGGTAACACTTAAAAAATACAAATCTATGCAAAGTTGTGAAAAAAAAATTTCATTGAGACAGAAAGACTTTTTGTTCAGTGCGGAACAAGCTTCAAGATTTTAGTTCCTATTCCAAGTCAAGACTCTTGAAAATCATTAAAGTGTGGGTTCATCATTTTTTTCCAGTTACAATAGTTTCACTTAAAACCACCTAAATGAGAAGCACCAAATGAAAAGAAGTGACTGCAGCAAACAAATGGGATTGCAAATCATCTTCTCCATCCCTATCATATCTGTATCAAAGTCACACTTTGATGTCCTTCTAAACACTGGAGGGAAGTACCCCTATTAATTCAGGAGGAGGCAAGAAAGATGCCCCATTTGCTACCACAAGAAGGTTAACAGTTTAACATAACTCTGACTCTCCTGTGAGAATTAGCTTAGAAAGGTAGAGTATAATTATTCATCATTATGGATGTACAAGCCTGGCCTCATTAATCAAGTTGAGATGAAACAGATCACTCATTATTACTGTAAATCTTGGGTTTAAAATAACTAGCACTTTAAATATGCTTTACGTTTGGTCAAGTAGGAAAAGCCCATTTGAAATTTAAAAGGCTACACTAGTTGTAAATTATTATCCTTTTTAAAAAGCACTTCAGAGGGGAATATGTTCATTGTAGATCAAGAAGTGTTCAAGGAGCTAGTGCTGAGTTTTTTATTTAAGAGACCAGCTCAAACACAATGTGTAAAGCCCTTGGATTCATAATCAAGATAGGAAGGATCATCTAGGCATTTAAGTATAGCTAAGCAAATCCGTAATAATTTCTTCTGACTGAGATAGAGCACAATGTCACTCACACACTCTGCGGAAGCAATGTTAAGACTGAATAGATGCAGACAGCAAAGAAAGACAGGATTTTAGGATGTGGCCTGCTAACAAAGGTCTTTAAGTCGGCCTGCCTGTACGTTCACTGGGCGCCTGTTGTGCTTATTTGTATTAAGCAAGGATAGTGAAATAAACTTTTGGGTAAGCCTAGGTTATATGCTTTTCATTGTTGGTATCCTTTACTGGTAGGAATTTGGATTTTAGAAGGAAGCATTACTTTTTCAAGTCCCCACAGCCAGATTTGCCATTTCCTTTTTAATGTCAATAAAACAACGAAAGAGCCTATCGAGTGACTTGTCGTTCAAGTAGAGCATTAGATCCATGAATGCAAGGACGTATTTATATTGGTTACCACTCTATCTTTAGCACGCAGTCTAGTGCCTGATATGGTTAGCCACTCATTTAGTGGTTGTTCAATAAATGAATAAAGAAATCATTTCTTAAAAAATAGTTACTAGTATCCCAATAATAACTGTCACTTATTAAGTAATTATGATGTGCCAGGCACTCTATAAACGTATTATGCAATACATTATTAACAAAATTCTTATAAAGTAGGCATGGTTATTATCCTCATTTTATAAATGAAGTTAGAGTAGTCCCAAGGAGTCAAATACTTTACCAGTTAAAGTATTTTAACTGGTGGTGCAACAATTCAAACCCAAGTAATCTGGTTCTAGATTCTGTTCTCCTAACCACTGTACTATCCACTCTATCCAATTTCATAGGAGTTCACACATTATTGTTATCTTTCAGCCAATCTTGAAATCTTCATATTCCACAAGCTTTGGTTCAAGTCCTCTTCAAGCCTTCACTTTCTTAACCACCATCTTCTCTGCTACAAAACATTATACTGGTGGCCATCAAATTTGTATCCCCCATCACGATCTCAGCTTGGGTATCCCAAACCCAGTAACACACAAAACTTCTGGATACCTTGTCTCAGTAAAAGGTGCCGACCTCCAGGAAAATAACCTGGAATTGATTGGAAATGCCACAATACCTCCCTGCTTATCAGCCAATCCGTTATAAAGTCTTTTTTAATTCTCCACTCTACATGTTCTTCAGCATCTCTCATCTTCCCTGCACTCTAATCAAAGCCGCCATTGCCTCCCACCTTATTCTGAAAAACCTCCTCTAGTGATTTTGACCATTTTCTCTTGCCTCTTTCAACCCACTATCCATAGTGGAACAGCCCCAATCGTTAAAAAAACAAAGTAAACAAACCAACAGACGCGAGACCTGGTTTTAACATTTTCCTACATAAAACCCTTGAATGGCTTCTCCATGTATTTCAAGTAAAGGGCAGGATCCTTAACGGAGCCTAAATATCCTTGCATGTCCTGGTCCTCCTCTCTCTCCAGCCTCATTTCTCACCTTTTCGCCTGGCTTCCTATCTCACAGTCCTCTTGGAACATTTTCAGTTCCTTAAATGTGCCATGCTTCCTTCCACTGAAAGACCTTTGCACATGCTCTTCCCTTGCACTGAAATTCTTCTGGTCCTCTTCTCAACCTGACCCTGGGAACACCTACTGATCCTTTTTGTCCCTAATTATATGCCACTATCATAAAAAAAAAAAAAAAAATCCCTCCGAACTTCAGTTTAGGTTATGGCACCCTGTTACACACTCTACTAGAACCCAGTCTTTTCTTCCAAATGCAAATCATACTTTTATTTATTGATTGATTGATTGATTTGATTTGATTTGATTTTTAGAGGGGGGGCAGGGTAGGGGCAGACAGAGAATCTTAACCAGGCTCCATGCCCAGCACAGAGCCCGACACGGGTCTCTGTCTCATGACCCTGAGATCCTAACCTGAGCCAAAATCAAGAGTCAGTCACTTAACCGACTGAGCGACCCAGATGCCCCACAAATCATAATTTTAATTTAACTTTATGTTTATCTTCTCCACTCAAATATCTGCCATAGGAGGTTAGGATCAGGTCTTCTATTTTTAAGTAGTCTCTGCACTCAACGTGGGGCTCTGACTCACAACCCCAGAGATCAAGCATTTCATGCTTTACCTCCTGAGCCAGCCAGGCGCCCCAGGATCAGGTCTTTCTGATCCATAACCACCTAACACAGTGCCTGAGTAACAAATGTGTCCCAAAATATTTACTAGCTATGTAATCCATTTGTAACTGAGAACCAACTAGGACAGCAGCAAGTAAAATCTATGGTTTCTGAGTTAACTTCAGTTAATTTTCAAGTATGTCTCTTCGTTTAGTTTAGCTTATCTATAGAGTTTAACTAAATTAAGTATTTATTTTTCAAACCACAGACATTGTAAAAGAAACAAAGAATGAGAGAGACCCACAATTTTGAGCTTGTGGACAAAAAAGAGGCAGAAGTGGCACCAGGTGCTCTTCCCGCTTAACTCCTGCTCCTGTTTCCAAAGTAAAACATGTCCTTGTTCTTGCTCCAGCTGGATGTGGGAGGTGAAAACTTTTCAAGACCCCTCGTACACCAAGTCTTGGCAGCAACCAGTTCTCTGCTGTTGCTTTGCCTATTCTAAAAGGAAATGTGCTTCGTAGAGTCACGTCTCAGAGTGTCAAGGAAAAAGTTAAGCTGTGACCTTCTATAGCCTCACCCAATGGCTCGAAACATTTAACACATAACATACATAACAGTTTTTCTGCCCATGTTCCCATTGTTGCATTTTGCAAAGAGACAAGATCGTATTGAAGATGAACAGGAAGGGATGAGAGATATTGTTGCTGCCGTATTAGAAAGTGCAATCTGCCGTAGGTCTCAGAAGTCTCTTCCAATTTAATTCTCTTTCTAATTAAGGAATAAAGAAGAGAAAAAAATTCAGAAATTATCGGGCTTGTGCTGTGAAGGAAACTAGAAATGTTTCTAATTTACGGAGGAGTAAATCCACATCTACTTAAAATTCTGAGGGGTAAGACGCTCAGCTTAGAACAATTTCAGGCCCAAAGAGACTTTGTTTCTTCACTCCATAGTATCCTAATATATCTTTTCTAATAAATGATTGTTTTAGCAGTGATGTCCACAGGCCTCAGTGAGACAAGTGGACCTGTAGTCTGACTCTGCCAAATCACACAACTGAGTGTTATAACCCTGTTTGCAGTTTAAAGTCCATATCCTGTATTTTGGGCACAGAGAGAGAAATATCACCAAATGAGACACAACTGTTGCATCTTATAAACATAGACTAAGTTGTTTGCCATATATATACCATGTATCACCACTTTTCTTTAACAGACTCAAACTGACATTCTTTATTATATTTATTTATAAATATATTTATAAATTTATAAAAATTATTTATAAATATATTATATTTATTATATTGAAAAGATTATAGCATGATGATTAAAGACTTGAGCTTTAGAATCATCCTGGGTTTAAGTGTCAAGCTTAGCACTCGTCTATGACTTTGATGATGTTATCAAACCTTCAAGATTCAGTTTCCCTAGTGTAAAGTGATACTAATAGCATCTTTTAGAGGATTTTTATAAAGATTAAATGAAGGGGCACCTGAGTGGTACAGTCGGATAAGGATCTGACTCTTAGCTTTAGCTCAGGTCTTGATCTCAGGGTCATGATGTTGAGACCCGTGTCAGGCTCCACACTCAGCACTGAGTCTGCTTAAGATTCTCTTTTCCCTCTGCCCCTCCCCACCCCCATGCACAGGCTCTCTCTCTCTCAAATAAATAATTTTTTTACAATTGTTTAAAAAAGGATTAAATGAGGTAACGCATATAGAGTATTATGTTTCCTGAAAAACACAGGGTCTCAGTGAATTTTAAATATTATTATAGAGAATGAACTATTACTATTGAGATCTTTACTATCTCCAAGAAATCTAGAATGAAAGTTTTCATTGTTAAAACCTGTAATTTTAGGGACGCCTTGTTGGCTCAGTCGTTAAGCGTCTGCCTTCGGCTCAGGTCATGATCCCAGGGTCCTGGGATCGAGCCCCGCATCGGGCTCCCCGCTCAGCGGGAAGCCTGCTTCTCCCTCTCCCGCTCCCCCTGCTTGTGTTCCCTCTCTCGCTGTGTCTCTCTCTGTCAAATAAATAAATAAAATCTTTAAAAAAAAAAAAAAAAGAACCCAGTCAGCCATTGCTATAGGCTGCTCATGATAACATGAGACTTTGTCTAGAATTTTGTATTTTTCAAGACTCTAACATACATTTTCTCAAACAAGTTGTCAAAAAGGTCATAGATCTTTATGGTGGGAACTTCCTTGCAAATCAAGTCCCAAATAGTTCAGAAACAAAAGATGAAAAGTGCCATAGCATTTTTCAAATACAAATTTGAAATTGTTAAGCTCACTACTTTGCTGACCAAAAGTCATTAGAAAGACTGCATTAAATTTTCAATTTTTAAGTTACCTCATTATGTAGAAATCATTCTGAGTGAGTTATTTTTCATAGATTTAAATATAATCTTTAAGTATTTTACATAAAATCCCTTAAACTATTACCTGTTTCAACCTATAAAATAATTTTCTTAAACAAATTTCTCTATCAGTGTGATTATTCTTTGGCTCTGAGACTCTGGAATTTGATGGTCGAACTGAAAGAAAAATAGAAAACTTAATTTGGTTGTAAATTTATAAGAATTAATAGGTAAATATTTCACTATCATACACTTTCAGTAGACCAGCAGAGCTGAAATGAATGCTTAATTAATATCTTTCAGTAACCAGATTGCTCAGTGACATCATATATATGGAAGCAGATAAAATGTGTGTATGTGTTGTTTGTGTTGGGGTGGGGGATTGTTTTACACACACACACACACACACACACACACACACACCATACAACCCAGATACACAGTCACTATTCTGGTAACCCCAAATTTGGGACATAAATGTTTAGGATTTTTTTTATTTTATTATGTTATGTTAATCACCATACATTACATCATTAGTTTTTGATGTAGTGTTCCATGATTCATTGTTTGGGTATAACACCCAGTGCTCCATTCAATACGTGCCCTCTTTAATACCCATCACCAGGCTAACCCATGCCCCCACCCCCCTCCCCTCTAGAACCCTCAGTTTGTTTCTCAGAGTCCATAGTCTCTCATGGTTCATCTCCCCCACCGATTTCCCCCCCTTCATTTTTCCTTTCCTGCTATCTTCTTCTTCTTCTTTTTTTAACATATAATGTATTATTTAAGGACACAAAAAATAACTGCTTATGTCTTCTAAATAAATTTCAACAGAGAATAAGATGACTGCAATCATCATTGTTAAATTATTGATTTTTAGAAAGTACTTCATATTCAAATAGATTGTTGAAATATAGTTCAAATATAGTTTCTAATGGAAACAGAATCATAATTGCCAGTAGAATAAACTGATTTTCAAAAAAAGTGAAATCTAAAAAAACTGTTATTTTGAGATCAAGGGACTGATTTTTTTTTTAGTGCCAATTGGCAAATTCTGTAAGCGATGCATAATATTCTATAATACAATTTAATAAAAAAAATAGTTTTTTAATTCATCCTTTAAATTTAATCTACTAGAATTTTAAAATCTGGATCTCACCTTCTATAACAATGGCTTAAAAAGACCCACCCAGCTCTCGATAATAATTATTTTTCTTTGACTTTCCTCTGCAATAATAGCAGCACCACAAGGTAATGATTCTACAATAGCCTACATTTTCAGTTCTTACATCACAGTATTTTTTTTTTAATTTCTCTTGGCCTATAGTTTATATGCCAATGTAAAACGTTTAGTAGATTTTGCTTCTTTTTTCCTTAGTTATATCTTCTAAATTCTGGAGGTTGTTAGTAACACCTCCACTAGATCCAAATTTTATGCAACTCTAGTTAATACTTTCAACGCTTTATCAAGAGCCAACCTTTTTAGCGGTTTGCTATTTTTACTGCTTTGCTTTGAGAAACTTCATCTTAATCTCATTTTCACTTGATAAAACACTGACTGTGAGAAAATAATCACTTTTTTTTTGTACTTAGAGATGTTTCTAAAAGATTTTCTTTAATCCGTAGATTATTACAGTTCCTAAGATATTTTAGAAGCCAAGAAGCCAAACTTACGGCAGATACTTTTTATATGCTGTACCTCCTTCAATCCTGACCATAAACCCATGATGTGGTAATTACTAATCACTTTCATACCAGAGATAACTGGGATAATAGTGATCTAACTTAATAACTTAGCATACTCAGTAAATGACTTACTCCAAATTCTAGGTATTTCTCTTATATATTCTTGCCTTCTTACTGATTGAAGGTGCACATGCCCAACAACATGATACTCCAAGACCAAAAGCATTACAGGACTTGATGAAGATTAAAGAGTTAGTTTAAAGACAAAGATAAGATTAGGTGCCAAGATAAAAATCTCCAAGTCCAGCTCCTAACAAATATCAGGCAGCATGCAGGACATTGGAGAACAAAGATAAATGGCACACATTCCCTGCTCTTGACAGTATCCCAGCCTGGTGAGAAATATAATCACACCATTAATAACTATGTGAATGATGGACTCTATGGGATCACGGAAGAATAGGGCTGCTGATGCTTAGGGAAAGGTAGGAAAGCTGTTACACAAGAGGAGACAGTTTGAATTGGGTCTCAAAAGCATGAGCATGAGTTATGCAGAGTGAAAGGGAAGAGTATGTTTCAGGAAGGGGCAATGGCCCGGGCAAGCAGGCAACGAGACCGCAGCATAGCCATGACACATGACACTGGAGGAGGGAATTACAAAATGCTTCCCATGCTGTAGTGCCTACCAGGGATTTTGTGCTTTAGGTAATGGGACAGGAAACCCTCACATCTCTTTTCTTTTTTCCCAGAGAAGTAACATTTTCCAATTCACAGCTTGAAAGGTAACACTGACAACAATATGAAAGAGATTTTTTTTTATTATTATTATGTTATGTTAGTCACTGTACAACACGTCATTAGTTTTTGATGGAGTGTTCCATGATTCATTGTTTGTGCATAACACCCAGCGCTCCATATGCCCTTTTTGATACCCTCACCGGGCCAACCCATCCCCCCACCCCTTCCCCTCTGAAACCCTCAGCTTGTTTCCAGGAGTCCATAGTCTCTCATGGTTCATCTCCCCCTCCGATTTCCCCCCTTCATTTTTCCCTTCCTTCTCCTAATGTCCTCTGTGCTATTCCTTATGTTCCACATATAAGTGAAACCATATGATAATTGACTTTCTCTGCTTGACTTATTATCCTTATTAAGCTGCTGCCTTCAGCTCAGGTCATGATCCCAGGGTCCTGGGATGGAGCCCCAAGTCGGGCTCTCTGCTCAGCAGGGAGTCTGCTTCTCCCTCTGTAGGGATGAATGTATGTGTGTGTGTGTGTGTGTAATTTAAAATATTAATAATATATATTTCTAAGTATATATTTTATATGTATAAATATATTTTCATATATTTAAAATATTTATTTTTTTAGTTAAAGCTGCATTTTTATATAATGGTAAGCTTATTTTCCTATGATATGTATATAAGCTCTTAAAATATATTTTCTATCTCTAGCACTAAAAATAAAAGTACTTTAAGGAATACTGAGTATCCCATAACTATAACTATATATATATATATATAATTTATGTATTTCCTAAGTTGTAAACTCTTCCTTGTTGGATATGGAGAGTCTGGGCCTATCTTTAAAATAATCTTGCTGTCTCAGTAACCATTGCTCTAACAGGCAGATAATTCCTTTATGCCCAGAGATTGTGACTGACATAGCTGTCTCAGCAACTCTGTTAATAATTAAGTAATGCTGACACCTCCTTTAGGTTGAATTCTAGATCAGATGCCTGACTAATATTTTACTTTAGCATATCTGTTTAAAGATAGGAGAATGGCTGTACTGAGCCAGACTAATGATTCACTCAGGCTAGCATTTAGAATTCTGACCTCATCGCCTTATTTTTCTTCTTAACACCAACAGGGGAGTCTCCTCACCCAAAAAATAAACATTCAAGCTTCCCTTGTACCACTAATTAGTGATTTGCCTAACAACCTCTTGAACATAAATGCAAAGTAGAACTTTCATTGAGGAGACTTGGAGAACAGGTAATTGCTTTCAATTGTAATGTCATTGTAATGAAAGTGGAATAAGTCATAGTCTATAGTTCCACATGATAGAACTAAAGCCAAAGACAGAAGAGGCAGAGAGAAAGATTTCAGTTGGCCATAGGGAAAATTTTTAGAGATGTTGAAATTTGACTGGGTATATTTAGTGGATGGTTAATGAGAAGGAAGTTAAAATTTGGCAGGTGTTCTATAACGAGAATTAAATGTCAAAGAGTTGGACTGGAAAATGGTTGTCAAGTGGAGAGAAAGGGCTTAAGAAAAAAGAGTGTATGTATGATTCAGAAAATGTTTGTTGGGTTTATTCTGATATTCCTAATTTCAATTCCTTTTCCAAGCAGCTGTGAACCACTAGAATTGATATTTGAATTTTCTATTTCTCTTAGAATTATTTTATTCTCCAACTTGAAGTAAGGCATTGCATTAATTTGAAAGGTATTGCTTGACTTTCTTTCTCATAAGATTAAACATTTTAACAGTAATATTTGAGATTTTAGGGGGAAAAATAAAAGCTCTTCTCAAATGTAACTTTTCTAAGTTATTGGTGCTCAATTTTATCCACTTCCAAGTCTTCATCTTCTGAACACAAAGTCCTAATTTTTCAGGTGTATTCATGTGGAAAGCTTACTAATAGGCATAATTATCATTTTAAGAAGAGTCTTTAATTTTTAAAATTCTTTATGAACCCAATAAAATTTCATTTTCCTTCTGGCACAGAAGACAGAAATTTTAAACTTAGGTCACATAAAGTGACTCCTTCATCATAAGCTGTCTAACTTGCTATTTCTCCAGGTGACCAAACCCACGTATGAAGAGAATCATCATTTTGGGAACAAATGTTTAATAATGACACTTGTATTCTGCTATTTGAATTTCCCATGAAATAAAAGCAAAGTGGCTCTTTTAATTAAAGTCTCAAGTAATTAAGACTGCTTAATAGAATTAAATTAAAAAAAACTTGAAAAGGAACTGATTATAAGGAAAATATTCTTTTGTATTTGCAACATAAGTTCTGAATTAACCCAATATCATGAATACTGAGCTTTATTATTGTAATTCTTCAATTAAAGATTTATCATTCATTAAAAAGTGTCAGTCTTAATATTCACCACTGCTTATTCTATCAAATACTACATGATGAAATTATTAAATTAAAATAATAGCAAATTAAAATAAACTCTACAAAGAAGCAAGTATTTTATTTTCCTCAGAATTAGCATATAACTATTCCCTCTAAATTTTAATCTTATTAATAAGACTGAAGTTCCAGTAATAGGTTTTAGAAAATATTTCTGCTAACTATAAGGTTACATTAAGCTAAATATAAACTATTTAAAAACCTCAGGCTGATTCTGTTACTTGTTTACATGTGTGGGTATCATGTCTATGATGTTATATGGCCTGCATGTTGGCACAGTTACTTAAAAAGCTGTGCAGATGGAAGGACAAAGATAGAATAGTGCCCAGACTATTCTGCCAGGGCTAAGGAATTCCTCTATAACAGAGCTGAAGATTTCCTAGAACGTCACATCACCTTTTTCTGCAAAGAAGGTAAATTACTGATACCACCTGTTCAGCTCCTCTCCCAATTCTATTTGAGCAAATTTTTTTTTGCATCAATTAAAATGGCACATTAATCCAAAATTAGCTTCAAGAAATGAAGTCTGAGCTGACATAATTCTCTCCACAATTTTCAAAGACTATATATGTACTATATCCATAGACACTGAACTTGATGAAGATTTTAATGCAGATTAAACTATCTTATGAAGTAGGACTTAACTTTACAGCTGTAACAGAGCAGTACAGTAACTGCGGTTACAAGTTACTACTTGCTGTTATGTATGAACCTGCTGAATAGACTTACACTCGGCACTGCATGTAGAATATAAATAGGTTAATAGTGCCATTTGAGATCACAGTTATTTAACATGACTATAGATACTCTACTTTCAATGTCAAGGACCCTGTGGGGGAAGTAGAGGTGTGGAGACTGACTTAAGAGCCAGGCTAAGGGTGGGAGAGAGAAGGGCGTATCTTTTTTCTTACATGTTGATAATTTATCTCTTAAACTCTGGTCTCCCCATGTGTCACTCTCTGAACTTCACAAAGGATGTCTCCACACTTGTACACCTCTGTTCTACTCTTTTCTAGAAGTTTTAAGGCGTCTTTAATTCTCACATTGCTTTCTTTGCTTTTTTTTTTTTTTTACTTTTTACGGTAATAAGTTGTGTACATTTCTTTTATACTTTCTTTGTAAACTCTCTTGAAGACCATGAAAATGCTTAACCATCTTTGTATACCACCTAACATAACTTTCTTTTGTACATAGTTGTTTCTTAATATATAATTGAATAAAATCAGAGAAATGGGGGATGCATTCATAAAATATTGAAGAGATGGGGCACCTGGGTGGCTCAATTCATTAACTGTCTGCCTTCTGCTCAGATCATGATCCCAGGGTCCTGGGATGGAGTCCCGCATTGGGCTCCCTGCTCAGTGGGGAGTCTGTTTCTCCCTCTTCCCGCTCATGCTCTCTCTCTCGAGCTCAAAATAAATAAAGAAAATCTTTTTCTTTAAAAAAAAAGATATTGAAGGATATAATTGAGAGGATTTGGGAATTCCTTGAAGGTACATCAGTTGACTCTGAAGTCAGTACAAACATTTCATGGTGAGGAAAAAGATGCACCATTCACCACCGTCATTAGTACAATTTAGGTGGAATTGTCAGAGTTTTAGATGCTAAGCTACATTGGTAACATCTCTTTAGTGTTTACTTTTAAGAAAAATAAATACTAGAAGGTAATGAATGAAGTGAAAAATTTTACTTTCGGCACAGAATGACTACCTTTGAAATTATGGCAATTACTAATTTCTATGTGGTGGTACTTGGTACCACGGCTGGGATAGTAGAAACACTGGATTTAATATTCCTATTACAGTTACACAAGAAAAACCTATCATAGTCGACTAAAAGGCACAAATATCAGATTCAAAATACTGGTTTTTTCCATTTATGACTCACATCAAATATTTCTCTGAACCTCAGTTTCTTTTCTGCAGAATGAGTTCAATAACATAGTCTTTACTAAGATTCCAAGAGAATACAGATATTTTGAAAGCCTTGTTAACAGGTAGTGTTATCTATCTAAAGATAGATTGATATGACTGCAAACCTACATAAAATTAGATTGGCTTTCAATTCATTTTAGTTATGTAGAACTCACCTTATAAAATAAAAATATATTTGGGTTGTTAAAATACTGACCCCATGATTTTAAATTGAATACAATAAAGTCATAAAATTCACAGCAATAGGTAAGCACATGTTCTAAAAAAAATTTTAAAGCAACATATGTTTCTCTTGTTTCAAATACCCTTGATTATTTTTCATATAATCCCATTTTGCTATAACCTGGGTTGATATAACATGTACATATTTATGATCTTCAAGAATTATTATTATAAAATATTTTTGGTGTGATAATGATAGTTATGTTAAAACAAGTTCCCATTTTTATAGGTACCTACTACAGTATTAGGGATGAAATGATATGGGGACTAGGTTTTGTTTTAAACTAATCCAGTGGAAAAGAAGAGCAATAGGGTACATGTTGATAAAATCAAATTGGCCATCTGTCAATAATTGTTGAGGCTTGGTTATGTATGAATGGAGTATATCAGACCATTCTCTGCTTTGTGTGTTTTTGAAATTTTTCATAGTAAAAGGTTGAAAATAAAAAAGAAAAGAAAGGATAGAACTAAATATGATTTGCAGATGATTTGATACTCTGGCAGCACTACCTGGAGACCTATGTTTCTCATCTGAAAGAATAGATACTCTTGAGAGTCTAAAGCCTCCACATTGTAAAGTTAAGTAGGGATGATCAAAATTTATAAGATGGAGAAGTTCTGAATAGGATAAAGGCATCTGATAGATGCCAACATCATAAGGACATGAGCTCCTCAGTCAGATAGAAAGAAGCAGAGTAGTGGTAGAAAGTAACAAACATTCAAGTTAAAGTTTAAACAACTGAATGGGTTTTAAGAAGAGAAAGACATTTCAAGACCTAGCAAACAGAAGAAATGGACTGGGTCTTGCATCTAGTCTCTTAGCATAGTAAATTAATGCCTTGGTGAGATAAAATTAATAAATGGATTCCCATGCAGCTCTGTCCTTAGAAATATCTTTAGGGGCTCTATATGCTTTGTACCTCTGTTTGTAAATTTCAATTTTATTTTCTCCACATTGTAAATATATTGACATATTTACCACTAGAAAAAATACAGGCACTTAACCACAAGTTAAAATGAATACACCTCATAAGTGGCAGAACCTGGGTTTCTATCTAGGTAATTATAACTACAGTATACTGACTCACTTATGACAGCATGGCAGATTACAGATGCTAAGAAAGCCTGCCGCTGAAATTATCTAGATGCCACATAAAAAGTAAACTTTTGAATAACAACAAATTACTTTAAAAATCGTGAGAAGGATTTTACTTTCTGCCATAAAAACAAAACAAAATAAAAACATGAAAGCATAGATGAAAATCTCTACCACTTTAAGGTAGATAAAGCTTGCTTAAAATTAAGAGTCTCCATAAAAGACAACTTACTGATAAGCTGAACTTTACCAAAATTAAAATATTTTGCTTTTCTTTTCTTTTTTTTTAAAGATTTTATTTATTTATTTGAGAGAGAGAGCACATGAGAGGGGGGGAGGGTCAGAGGGAGAAGCAGACTCCCTGCTGAGCAGGGAGCCCGATGCGGGACTCGATCCCGGGACTCCAGGATCATGACCTGAGCCGAAGGCAGTCGCTTAACCAACTGAGCCACCCAGGCGCCCCAAAATATTTTGCTTTTCAAAAGATACAATGAAAATGAAAATGCAAGCCTCAGATGAGAAAATATTTGATATTTGCATGTTTATTAATATGTTTATTTTCAAATAATATATGAGGAGTGGAATGAGTGATTAAAATATCAATTATAGAAATAAGACAAGCATCTTTGTATTTTTAATCTAACCTTTTAATCCCTGAACCGCTACTTCCATTTGAAGGGCTACCCAAAAGCATAGTCTAGAAGACTAGAATCTACACATTTTAGAAATTGTGGTTCCTATCTTTTTCATATTGATTTGTAGGAATTTTTTATGTATTCTGGATAAAAGTGGGTTTTTTACATATATGTATTGTTATTTGTAATATATGTATTGCTGACACTTTCTTCTATCTGTGGTTTGCCCTTTCATTTACTTACTGGTGCCTTTGATTAGCATAATTTTTAATAGCCAATGTATCAATTTGATAAATTGAGTTACACAAGCAAATCACAAAGAAATAGGTATCAGTGACCATCAAACATATGAAAAGCTATCTAATATCATTAGTCATCATCATGGACATGCAACTTAAAACAACATAGCATCCAAATGGATAAAACATAAAATTGGTGAGGTGATAGAGCAACTGGAATTTTTGCACATGGCTGGTGGAAACGTAAAATTGTTCAACCGTTTGTAAAAGTACTTTGGTAGGTAGTTTCTAGGGTAAGTCTATCTCTCCTATCACTCAGCCATTACTTCCTTATGTACCTACCCAAGAAAAATAAAGTATGTCTACATCAAGACTTGTAAATGTATTTCCATAACAGCATTATTCATAATAACTTAAACTGCAAACAATCCAAATGTCTGTCACTCAGTAGACTGGATTTACAAACTATGTAAAATTAATAAAATGGGTTATTATTCATCAATATAAAAAGAACAATGCACTGATGTGCCTTTTCTGGAAGGAATTCCAGAAAAATTATGATAAGCCAAGGAAACCAGACAAAAATGTATATATTGTATGATCTCTTATATATGGAGCTCATGAGCAGACAAAATATTTAGGGTGATACTAATCAGAGTAGTGGGAAAATGGTTGACTCAGGAGTAACGGATGGAGGGAGGGGTTGACTGGAGAAGGGTGAAAGGAAACTTTTTAGGATGAAGGAAATGATTTGGGGGATGTTAATACAAAGGCATACATTTGCTTCATCATTCTGAACACTTAAGATGTATGCATTTTATAGTATGTAAATTGTACCTCAATTAAGTATTGTTAGTGTTTTATTTTTTAATTAAGGCTTTTCTTCTTAAAGACTGGAATCTAAAATGGCTTGTCTAGTATAATTGGTAATAATGTGTGTATACATACTTTTCAAAGATTAGCTAATATTTTTTAAATGCTTATGTTAAAATCACATACTTTTAGATATAGAAGAAAACTTCAGTATAACCAACTCCAATCCCATAATTTTATAGATATAGAAACTGAAATGCAGAGAAATTAATTGATTTGAATCAAACCAAATATTACATGAAAGCAAGACAGGGACTCTTACCCACTTCTCCGCGTCCTACGCTACGCCCCCTACTGGTTGTTTCCGTTGTACTCACTGCCTATTTTGATACCAACAACAACAAAAAAAAAAGAGGAAAAGGAAAAGGAAGGGAAGAGGAGGAAAAAAATGCTAGCGGTTTCTTCTTAAGATACAATTTCTCATATATTTACAGCGATTTCATGAGAAATTTATATGTTGGATCTTGATGATTACTCACAAAATTGTTTTAACCAAAAGTGAAACCTGGGATAATATCTGTAATTTAAAATAAGTGCAAAGATGGAGTCCAGATTGTAAGTGGAGGTTTCCACAAAATGAAAATGCTTTGCTCTATTACCTGTGAGAAATGTTTATTCCTTTTTATGCTTTCAGATTTTCTGGTATTGGACGTTTGTTAAATCATACCTTTGTGATAAAGTTAATTTTATGCTCAGCAGTGACTCTCATTTCAAGTATTGAGTATAATTACATTATTGTAGTGAAAAGTCTGATTTCCAATACAAACAATAGCACATGTACTCTAATCTATCTTAAATGTTAAATTAAATGATGCCAAAACCTATGATCTGTCTAGAAGGAAAGGATCTGTATTTCAGGAACAAAACTTCTCAAAATAAATGCCTTCATAAGTAAATTGTTAGAGCATCTTCAAAAGAAAAAAACAAAAATTATTTTGATTTACATGCTGCAAAGAAGTTAGAAAATTTCTATTTAATATTTTTTTGAATAATCAGTAAATCCTTAATTCTAAGAAGTTCCAGATAAAAAACTTTTAGAGAAATAAACTTTAAATTTTCTGAATCTATTAATGCTAGTATCTCTTGTCCATTATTTAAACTTTAAAAGTGTCCCTTAAAGGTATACACTTAATTTAAGGAATCAGTAAAACAGATCAAACACATTTTTTTAATTTACAAATGAATTAATGTTTAATTGCTTCTTATACTACAAAAAAATTTTTTTCTCACATCTTCACTCCCACTCATTTGCTATAAATTCTTTCAGTCTTCTTTTTCTATACTTTCTAAATTTTATTTCTTAATACTGATATGGTTAATATCTATCAATCTGTAATAGCCTTTCTCATATACTGTAATTCAGATTCGATCTTATTTAAGTAGGTTACCAAATTCGTCTTAACTAGACTTTAAGATCCTCAGGGCAAGTGCTCTATTTTTTATTTTCCTGGCATCTTGTAATTGCTACATGTTGCAGGCAAATTCTACTTTATCTCACTCAGCAATTATCAATTCTCACTGATGAATTGTTCAGTGTAGAAATAACCTAATTCTGGAGCAATGGATTTCCCTCATGAATGTTTTTCTAAATCTGTAATTAACTATTTCTGTAGTTCACTTCATTCATTGCTGTAATTATGTACCTGTTATAATCAGGTATCAGTTAAGAAATTACACTGTGATGTGTGCCACGTGCTAATGGTTGCATTTTATTATTAATTAACATGATGATATTACTATACTTATACTATATTTATATTAATTTATATATTATACATCTATAGTATATTATTATATGATTTTACTATATTTGTTAGATTTAGGAGATATTCTTATCAGTAATTTTTATTGAAATGTTCAGATACTTATAGCATTCAGTTGGTTAAAAAATAATCCACCTGATATCTCTAATAAGATCAAACGAGCAAAATTGTCAAAAGATTCAAACATAATAGGCAGAAAAAAATTTCTTGTTCATTAAGCATAAAGAGGATCTGAAATGTTATAAAATTATAAACTACAGCCAAATTATAAGCAGTGACCCTTCAGATTAAAGTAGGTAGTTTAATTCAGAATTAAATCTAAAGGAAAGAGATCACAAATTATAAACTATGTTTCAAAAGTGTAGTGTCCGTCAGGATCCTGACAGGAAATAATGGTACACTCAAATCAGGGTAATTTGAAAATGTATTTACAAATATATAATTTACAGAGAAATCCATGCAAACGATGGGTCCTAAAGCTTAAGCTTTATTGGCTTTTAGGGTATTTCATTTTTGGAAAGAAGTCTACATATTAAGGAGGCTTCCCCTATTCCCCAGGAATATATCCACCTGCACGTTCTTGAATGGATCTTAGTCACATGGACAACTAACTGCAGGTGAAGACCTTTATTCCTGGTTATGATATCTTAAACTAAATGTTAGAGTTTTCTTAACAAGGATGAAAAGAAGCTGTTGATTTGGAGTAAGTAATGTATAGCACAAGAGCTAATTTTTGACTTTTACAAATTAATTCCATGTATTTATTCCACAAATATTTATTGAACTTTCACCCTGGGCCAGGTACTGCTCATACACATTGGTTGACAGTAACAGCATCTGAACCTATTATGCTATTCCTAATCAAATTGTATGTGTTTGTTCTTACCATCCTTTCAATAAATAAAATACTTATGACTTTATGCATTTAAGCTAGAGTTAACTGACATTTAAAAAACCACCTCATTGGTGGCATTAATATTTTTAACAATCATTCTAAAGCCAGAAAATAGAAATAAAGAATTCATCAAAATTACTTAGGGTAAAATTTATTGAAGCTGCTATGAAATTGGAAAGAGGTCAAAATTATACTTTCAAAAGAGAAATGCCAGGATCTGAAGACGGTTGGGAAGAGAAAGAGGGTAAAGGCAGTACCTTTTCTATCTAGTTATTGGCGAATGTTGAGATCAGTATTATCAATCAGTACAAGTTTTAAAGAAGACATTATAGCATACAATTTAAGGAAAGAAAAAACTAATGATTAAATATATAAATTATTTAAGCAAAATAAAATTTTTAACCCTGTACTTGGAAGAGGATAAATTTAATAACTCTGATCTGGTATTAATTTTAGTATAGACATTCTATTCACTACTTCAAAACCGTGAAACGAGCCAGGAAGTCTTAAAGAAGTCAAATCTTCCATTAGTAGAATTATGGTAAGGAGTAAAGAGGAGCAAAAGCTGCTCAAAGGAGAAATACTCATTTGACTTTAGGTATGCTGGGTGCTGGATCCCCAAAATATCACTCAAACAACATGTTGGCAAGACAAAGGTGAGTTTATTGATTACTGTGCTATGAGAGAGCAATGCCTCATAGTCTTAGTAGCATCTTAGAGGAGAAAGGGCAATGCTGGCATACTTATGAGATTTTAAAGACTAGCTAAAATGAGTCTTTCAATTCAAGAACAGAGAATGGGGTAAGGGAGTTCAGGGCTCAGGTAGGACTCGGTAAGGATCATGGTATAATAATTCATGATCGGTGGACACAGCAAGGTGGGGATGTTGCAACAAGGGAACAGGGAATCAGGGTTTAAATTGTCCTTCAAGCTTTCTATTGAAGAATGGATAGGTCTTTCAGATTTTTCCTAGAATGAACAATAACATTATTGCAACATTTCTCTTCCTAGCCAAGAAATTTTCTGGGAAAGTAGTTACGTTGATAAAGACAGTGGAATAGTAAAATCATGTTAATGCAGACAGGAAGTTCGGCAGATGTTTATATTCTCAGAGATACTGGTTCTAAGCATCAGTAATGTTGTTTAAACAGAGATATATATAGAGATAGAGCAGAAGGATAGGAAAGAAGAGAGAGATGTGAACTCCAGAGTATCTTGTGGAGCTGTTGGCGTAGAGAAAATTACCAAAATAATGAGTATTCTCAGAAGAGCTCTTTGCTGAGAGTCATAAAGAATGAAAATTCAAGAGTCAAGAACACAACCCAGGGAAGGCAAAATAAAGCCAAAAAAGAGAGAACAGGAGCCTAGCAAAGAAAGAAGAAAACGGAAGAGAATATGTAAGAATCAAATGCTATGAAAACCAAAGGTGGGGGTTTCATTTCCCTTCCTTCTTTGTTCCTACTGCACAAAAAATGCAGTATATGTTTTTTTATTTTCTTTAGCAACGAGAGACAATCCTCTACTACATTATATGTTAATGCTGTTACAAAATGTAATGCTGCCAGAGAGAACTGGTCATTGTAATCTAGAATATAATGGTAGAGGACAATTGGCTGTCAACTGTGATAAGTACAAAATGAAGAAGATAGAAAACAACTGTCCTGATAGTGACTAAGCCTCCTTACATCTGTCCTGAGCAAAGAAGCCAGAGTTAGGTCAAAGATTAATTAATGAATAAATAATAGATTGAAATTTTGGTCATAGTTAATCCAACTGAGGCAGAATTAACTAGTAAAGTTCAATAAACTTAATCAGGGATGTGACTATTTTATATAAAGAAAAACTCAATTTTTTTTAATAAAACTCAAATCCTTAATGGTATGTTTTTCTAGTGGGTACATACCAGTACTATGTTTAAACTTAGCTGTGTATTACTTATAACTTAGAAATGTAACATTCAAGGTCCTTTGTCAGATGGTTAAATTGTAGGAAATAAACAATTGGACATTATGGGATCCAATCATTTATTGAGTATTTATTATGTGCTAGGCACTTTGATTTATGTAATCTAAATATTTCTGCAAATTATCCACTACCAGATCCAGTGTTTCAAAGGGGAAAAATTAAATTCAGAAGGTAAATTAACTTATCTAAGGTGTCACAGGTAGTAAATAGTAAAATAACGATTTAGGTCTAATTCTGCAGTCCCTGTTTTTGCTGTTTTCATCTGATTTATGTGTGTGAGTTTTTCATTTTCTTAAGAAAGAATGAACCCATATCAAGTGCCTAAGTTATGTGCCAGTAATTGGATGATTACTATAATTCCTGAGGGGATATAGCCCAATTAGCACTTGCTAGGGAAATCAGAGACACTATGTCAATAAAGTATTTATCTCACTGTTTTTATTTGAATATCATATGAGAAATTGCCAAACTGTGCACAAGAATATGAAATCACTGTAATAATTCAAGGGTTGAATGTAAAGATGGTGGAGCAGTACATGATGTTTACCCAACCTACATATGACCTATATGGGACTTGCATAACCTAGAGTTAATACCTGTTGTTCCCTACCCTAACTGTAACTCAGGAAGAGGTCTACTGGAAAGAAAAGGGTAAGGGTGGGCAATGTATGACTTCCATCCTTAAGAATAAAAAGAAAGAGAATTTCATGCAGTCTTTAGGAATAAAGACCACGATTCTTTGAAGCATTTCTGAAATCCCTATTACTTTGTCATTTTCATTTTAGTGGATAATTTTCTTTTTTTCAAAGATTTTATTTATTTATTTGAGAGTGGGGGAGGGGCAGAGGGAGAGATAGAGGGAGAAGCAGACTCCTTGCTGAGCAGGGAGACTGATTTGGGGCTTGATCCCAGGACGCTGAGACCTAGCACCGAAGTGGCCATTTTTCTTTTTTTTCTTTTTATTATGTTATGTTAATCACCATACATTACATCATTAGTTTTTGATGTAGTGTTCCATAATTCATTGTTTGCATATAACACCCAGTGCTCCATTCAATACGTGTCCTCTTTAATACTTATCACCGGGCTAGCCCATCCCCCACACCCCTCCCCTTTAGAACCCTCAGTTTCTTTCTCAGAGTCCATAATCTCTCATGGTTTGTCTCCCCCTCCGATTCACCCCCTTCATTTTTCCCTTCCTACTATCTTCTTTTTTTTTTTTAACATATAATGTATTATTTGTTTCAGAGGTACAGGTCTGTGATTCAACAGTCTTACACAATTCACAATGCTCACCATAGCACATACCCTCCCCAATGTCTATCACCCAGCCAACCCATCCCTCCCACCCCCCACCACTCCAGCAGCCCTCAGCTTGTTTCCTGAGATTAAGAATTCCTCATATCAGTGAGATCTTATGGTACGCGTCTTTCTCTGATTGACTTATTTCGCTTAGCATAATACCCTCTAGTTCCATCCACATTTTTGCAAAAGGCCAGATTTCATTTCTTTTGATGGCTGCATAATATTCCACTGTGTGTGTGTGTATATATATATATATATATATATATATCTTCTTTATCCATTCATCTGTTGATGGACATCTTGGCCCTTTCCACAGTTTGGCTATTGTGGACATTGCTGCTATAAACATTGGGGTGCACGTACCCCTTTGGATCCCTACATTTGTATCTTTGGGGTAAATACCCAGTATGCAATTGCTGGGTCATAGGGTACCTCTATTTTCAACTTTTTGAGGAACCTCCATACTGTTTTCCAGAGTGGCTGCACCAGCTTGCATTCCCACCGACACTGTAGGAGGGTTCTCCTTTCTCCCCATCCTCACCAACATCTGTCATTTCCTGACTTGTTAATTTTAGCCATTCTGACTGGTGTGAGATGGTATCTCATTGAGGTTTTGATTTGGATTTCCCTGATGCCGAGCAATGTTGAGCACTTTTTCCTGTGTCTGTTGGCCATTTGGATGTCTTCTTTGGAAAAATGTCTGTTCATGTCGTCTGCCCATTTCTTGACTAGATCATTTGTTCTTTGGGTGTTGAGTTTGATAAGTTCTTTATAGATTTTGGATACTAGCCCTTTATCTGATATGTCATTTGCAAATATCTTCTCCCATTCTGTCAGTTGTCTTTTGGTTTTGTTGACTATTTCTTTTGCTGTGCAAAAGCTTTTTATCTTGTTGAAGTCCCAATAGTTCATTTTTACCCTTGCTTCCCTTGCCTTTGGTGATGTTTCTAGGAAGAAGTTGTTGCGGCTGAGGTCGAAGAGGTTGCTGCCTGTGTTCTCCTTTAGGATTTTGATGGACTCCTGTCTCACATTGAGGTCTTTCATCCATTTTGAGTCTGTTTTTGTGTGTGGTGTAAGGAAATGGTCCAGTTTCATTCTTCTGCATGTGGCTGTCCAATTTTCCCAACACGATTTGTTGAAAAGACTGTCTTTTTTCCATTGGACATTCTTTCCTGCTTTGTCGAAGATTAGTTGACCATAGAGTTGAGGGTCCATTTCTGGGCTCTCTATCCTGTTCCATTGATCTCTGTGTCTGTTTTTGTGCCAGTACCATACTGTCTTGATGATGACAGCTTTGTAATAGAGCTTGAAGTCCGGAATTGTGATGCCGCCATCTTTGCTTTTCTTTTTCAACATTCCTCTGGCTATTCGGGGTCTTTTCTGGTTCCATACAAGTTTTAGGATTACTTGCTCCATTTCTTTGAAAAAAGTGGATGGTATTTTGATAGGGATTGCATTGAATGTGTAGATTGCTCTAGGTAGCATTGACATCTTCACAATATTTGTTCTTCCAACCCATGAGCATGGAACGTTTGTCCATTTCTTTGTGTCTTCCTCAATTTCTTTCATGAGTATTTTATAGTTTTCTGAGTACAGATGCTTTGCCTCTTTGGTTAGATTTATTCCTAGGTATCTTATGGTTTTGGGTGCAATTGTAAATGGGATCGACTCCTTCATTTCTCTTTCTTCTGTCTTGTTGTTGGTGTATAGAAATGCCACTGATTTCTGTGCATTGATTTTATACCCTGCCACTTTACTGAAGTCCTGTATGAGTTCTAGCAGTTTTGGGGTGGAGTCTTTTGGGTTTTCCACATAAAGTATCATATCATCTGCAAAGAGTGAGAGTTTGAATTCTTCTTTGCCAATTCGGATGCATTTTATTTCTTTTTTTTTCTGATTGCTGTGGTTAGGACTTCTAATACTATGTTGAACAGCAGTGGTGATAGTGAACATTGCTGCCGTGTTCCTGACCTTAGGGTGAAAGCTCTCAGTTTTTCCCCATTGAGAATGATATTTGCTGTGGGTTTTTCATAGATGGCTTTTATGATATTGAGGTCTGTACCCTCCATCCCTATACTCTGCAGAGTTTTGATCAAGAAGGGATGCTGTACTTTGTCAAATGCATTTTCTGCATCTATTGAGAGGATCATATGGTTCTTGTTCTTTCTTTTATTAACGTATTGTATCACATTGATTGATTTGCGGATGTTGAACCAACCTTGCAGCCCAGGGATAAATCCCACCACGACCACTTGGTCGTGGTGAATAATCCTTTTAATATACTGTTGGATCCTATTGGCTAGTATTTTGGTGAGAATTTTTGCATCCATGTTCATCAGGGATATTGGTCTGTAATTCTCCTTTTTGATGGGGTCTTTGTCTGGTTTTGGGATCAAAGTAATGGTGGCCTTATAAAATGAGTTGGAAGTTTTCCTTCCATTTCTATTTTTTGGAACAGTTTCAGAAGAATAGGTATTAATTCTTCTTGAAATGTTTGGTAGAATTCCCCTGGAAAGCCGTCTGGCCCTGGGCTTTTGTTTGTGGGGAGATTTTTGATGACTGCTTCAATTTCCTTAGTCATTATTGGTCTGTTCAGGTTTTCTATTTCTTCCTGCTTCAGTTTTGGTAGTTGATACATCTCTAGGAATGCACTCATTTCTTCCAGATTATCTAATTTGCTGGCAGAGAGTTGCCCATAATATGTTCTTATAATTGTTTGTATTTCTTTGGTATTGGTTGTGATCTCTCCTCTTTCATTCATGATTTTATTTCCTTGGGTCCTTTCTCTTTTCTTTTTGATAAGTCTGGCCAGGAGCTTATCAATCTTGTTAATTCTTTCAAAGAACCAGCTTCTAGTTTCGTTGATCTATTCTACTGTTTTTTGGTTTCTATTTCATTGATTTCTGCTCTGATCTTTATTATTTCTCTTCTCCTGCTGGGTTTAGGCTTTCTTTGCTGTTCTTTCTCCAGCTCCTTTAGGTGTAGGGTTAGGTTGTGTATTTGAGACCTTTCTTGTTTCTTGAGAAAGGCTTGTATTGCTATATACTTTCCTCTCAGGACTGCCTTTTTTGCATCCCAAAGATTTTGAACAGTTGTGTTTTCATTTTCATTGGTTTCCATGAATTTTTTTAATTCTTCTTTAATTTCCTGGTTGACCCATTCATTCTTTAGTAGGATGCTCTTTAGCCTCCATGTATTTGAGTTCTTTCCAACTTTCCTCTTGTGATTGACTTCTAGTTTCCAAGCATTGTGGTCTGAAAATAGGCAGGGAATGATCCCAAACTTTTGGTACTGGTTGAGACCTGATTTGTGACCTAGGATGTGATCTATTCTGGAGAATGTTCCATGGGCACTAAAGAAGATTGTGTATTCTGTTGCTTTGGGGTGGAATGTTCTGAATATATCTGTGAAGTCTATTTGGCCCAGTTGTCATTTAAAGTCTTTATTTCCTTGTTGATCTTTTGCTTAGATGATCTGTCCATTTCAGTGAGGGGGGTGTTAAAGTCCCCTAGTATTATTGTATTGTTGTTGATGTGTTTCTTTGCTTTTGTTATTAATTGCCTTATATAATTGGCTGCTCCCATGTTAGGTATGATATAGCATCCTTCCTCATCTCTTATGATAGTCTTTGGTTTAAAATCTAATTTGTCTGACATAAGGATTGCCACCCCACCTTTATTTTGGTGTCCATTAGCATGGTAAATCATTTTCCACCCCCTCACTTTCAATCTGGAGGTGACTTTGGGTCTAAAATGAGTCTCCTGCAGACAGTATATCGATGGGTCTTGTTTTTTTATCCAATCTAATAGCCTGTGTCTTTTGATTGGGACATTTAGCCCATTTACCTTCAGGTAACTATTTAAAGATAGGAATTTAGTGCCATTATTTTGGTCTGTTAGAAGAAACTGTATCCCAAAATTTTAAGATTTTATTTATTTATTTGAGAGACAGAATGAGAGAGAGAGCACACGAGAGGAGGGAGGGTCAGAGGGAGAAGCAGACTCCCTGCTGAGCAGGGAGCCCGATGTGGGACTCGATCCTGGGACTCCAGGATCATGACCTGAGCTGAAGGCAGTCGCTCAACCAACTGAGCCACCCAGGCGCCCTCCCAAAGTTTTAAAGAGAGAACAACTTTATGTACCAAAAATAAGGTTAACTACTTTGAAGGGATAGAAAATGACTCTAAAAGTGAAAAATAAAAAAGATTTTTTAAAAAAGGGATTGATAAGATGTTGGTTGAAAAAGGGAAAAAGAAAAATTCAAAAAAGAGAAAAAGAAAATTAAAAAAAATTAACTTTGAAAGACTAAAGAATCATGGGGGGAAAAGCCATGAATTCTATGTGCAGTATTCCCCTAGCGCTGGAGTTCTGCCATTCTCATTGGTCAGTAAACTTGGTCTTGGCAGGATGTTCTTGCTGATCTTCTGGGGGAGGGGTCTGTTTGCTGGAGGTGGAATTGCCCCACCCTTGCTGGGTCTGGGCTAAGTAATCTGCTCAGGTTTGCTCTCGGGAGCTTTTGTTCCCTGCAAGCTTTCCGTACAGCTTTGGAGGATGAGAGTGAAAATGGCGGCCTCCCAATCTCCGCCTCGGAGTAGCTGAGAACTCGGGGCCTGCTCCTCAGTGAGCCTCCAGAGAAAAGCAGTCAGTCGCTCCCATCTCCCCGGTCTCTGGCCGCACTCCATGCCCACCCGGCCTGTCATGGAGTATTTCTATCTCTGGCACCCGGCCCCGTGTGGAGTCTCCAAACCCAGCAGAGTCCTGCAGTGCACTCCCATGCCTCTCCTCCTGGGGGAGGAAGGGGAGTCTCCCCAGATCTGCCGCTTGTTGGGTCCCTGCTGGAAGAATAGTGGCCCAACTGTGCTGTGGATCACAGTTTATGGCAACCCCAAGCTGAGAACCCACTACTCAGCTCCATCTCAGCAGTCAGCTTCCCCGCTCCCATACCTGGGAGCTCTGCTGCACTCAGGCACCCCTGGTCTTTCTGTGACCCTGAGGGTCCTGAGACCACACTGTCCCAGTGAGGGTTCCACCCCCGCTTAGCCACTGCAGTGACATCCCTCAGCGGAGCAGACTTCTAAAAGTTCCAATTTTGTGCTCTGCGGCTCTATCACTTGCCAGAAGCGGCCGACGGAGGCCCCCTCCCTCGCTGTCTATCCTCCCAAATATCACCTCGGATTCACTTCTCCGCATGTCCTACCTTCCAGAAAGTGGTTGCTTTTCTGTTCAGAGAGTTGTTGCTATTCTTTTCTTCAATCTCCTGTTGAATTTGTAGGTGTTCAGAATGGTTTGATCCCTATCTAGCTGAATTCCTGGGACTAGATGAAATATAGGTCTCCTACTCCTCTGCCATCTTGGTTCTCCCCCCTCGCAGTAGCCATTTTTCTATAGTGTATTTCTATAGTGTTTTCATGTGAGCATCTCATTCAATTTTCCAATTTCCCACAACATACACCTAGATACTAATACATCTGTTCTAGTAACAAAATCCTTTTTTCCCACTGGGAACCAATTTCATCTGGCTGGATTATATTTCATCTGACTCTTCTAAAAACTAGCCTCAGCTGATTAGAGTGAAATTTCCACCAGATTATCTATAAAACTGGCACAAATGCTCATGACTCAAGACAGGTAAATTAGAGTGCTTCTCTTAATTTTTTTTTTTTTAAGATTTCGTTTATTTATTTGACAGAGAGAGACACAGCGAGATAGGAAACACAAGCAGGGGGAGTGGGAGAGGGAGAAGCCGGCTTCCGCAGAGTACGGAGCCTGATGCAGGGCTCGATCCCAGGATCATGACCTGAGTTAAAGGCAGATGCTTAATGACTGAGCCACCCAGGCTCCCCTTAAACTTTTTTTTATCAAGTTATGAATTTTTTATTTTTCTTTCTGCAGTTGCTGCTAATCTGAAGGATATAAGCCAAAGTGTACACTGCCCACCATGTGGAACAGGCGTTTAGCCTTTATGAGCCATATGGCCTCTGTCTTAACTACTCAGTTCTGCAATTTTAGCAGGAATAGACAAAATGTAAACAAAGTGAAGTGACTGTGTTCCAATAAAACTTTATTTACCCAAAACAGGTGGCCCCGAGTTGTCATTTGTGGATCACTGATATAGAATCCACATGATAAAGAGACACTTCATGATTGTACCATTTAATCATCTGAATCCATTTGCATCTGTAATTGATGCAAGTTGATATAATCAGAGCCAAGTACAGAGAAATTCTGACAGACGTCTGATAATATCCTTTGATCCATATTAGTTACCTATTGCTACATAACAAATTACTCCAAAATTTAGCAGCTTGAAACAAGACATGTTTAATTCCTCTTAGTTTCTGTGTGTCAAGAATCCAAAAGAGGCTTAACCGGTGTTTCAGGCTTAGTGTCTCTCATGAGGCTCATCTGGGGCTGCAAGGTCTGTTTTTCAACTCGTCCACATGGTTTTTGGGTAGGCTTCAATTCCCTTTGGAGACCTCACTTCTTCCCTGAGTGGAATTTTCATAACATAATATCCGATATGGTGAACCAGAAAGATAGTGCCCAAAACAGAAGTTGCAGTTTTTGATAACCTAATTTTAAAAGTGACATACCATCACTTCTGTTGTATGCTACTGGTCACACAGACCAGCTCTGGCACAATGTGGAAGGGAACCACACAAGAGGATGGATTCCAAGAAGCAAAGATCAGTGGGGGCCATCTTGGAGACTGGTTACCATATGATCTTAGATGCATCCATGTTTGACTAAGTCTCAATCCTCTCCTGTATTTTCAAGTTAAAGTAACAAGTATCTTTTCTTTAAGCTTGTTCTCTCCCTAATAATGATTAAAGTTTTGTCTGTGAACCCTAAAAACATTCAAGCTGAGCATTGTGCTTTAAAGAGAAGAGGATGATCAAAGAAGGAACTGATGTGGGTGGAGCTGATGTGTGTGTATTATTCTCTACAAGTAGTCATGTGTGGTGGGGGGCAGCAAAAAATAAGGTTTTGGCAGCTCAGAAAAATAAGAAGAGTAAGCTAAATTCTGATAACAAAGAAGAGGAAGAAAAGTGTTTCATGTTGAGTGATCTCTGATCAGGCATGAGACAATGGAAATATAATTAAATAAAGCCCCATGTCAGGTAAGTTTATTTTCCCACACAGGCTTAAAAAGCTGAAAATAGTAGGGATCTGGGAAAGCATAGTTCAGACAAATTGTACAAGATAATGAGACTTCACTGGGATCTAATAAAAACACTGAAACTACTCAAGAATATCTGATTATTGGAAAGTTTGGGTATGAAAAATATATGTTTATTATTATAATGTAAAACATATTTGCTACATAATAGCTACAGTGACACAGTGGTTCAGATTTTCTTAGAAAATATGAATAAATTACACCAACCAGTCCCAGAATAAAATACAGTTATAAAATAGGAATATCATTAGGGTTTGTCTTATGGCAATAAATCATTTTAATAAAACTGCTGTTAAAAATGCAGAATGAGGGGCGCCTGGGTGGCTTGGTTGGTTGGGCGACTGCCTTCAGCTCAGGTCACGATCCTGGAGTCCCGGGATCGGGTCCCGCATCGGGCTTCCTGCTGGGCGGAGAGTCTGCTTCGTCCTCTGGCCCTATCCCCTCTCAGGTGTTCTCTCTCTCAAGTAAATAAAAATAAAATTTAAAAAAAAAAATGCAGAATGAATATCATAAGGCTTTTTTCCCCAATGAGTTGTTCAAATGAACCTCTTGAATGAACTAGATTTAAAAGGATTCTAAATGACTGAGATAACAGAATTCTATTGTAATGGAGGTGAGGAATTTTAACTATATACACATGGGTAAAATGAAGAGTACTACTAATAAAAATAATGCAAATACAAATACTCAGATATTTGCTCCTAGTTTTATTAACCATCGCAAATCAGAGGATATACTCATAAGCAGTCTAAGCAAAACCAAAATGCTTTTAAATTATGCAAAATTCTTCTACATGTATTGTTTATTCAGGTAAACAATATCCCAGACTAAAATGGAAATGACAATTTTACCAAATAAGAATAATGAAATAATAGAGAAAAATATGATATCGAATTTGCAAAACATAATACAATTTTAGTTGAGCACAATGTAAATTTTATAATATGAATAAAATATCCTTGATGTAATGGTCCATCATTATAAACATTTTACATTCTATTTGCATAATGGAACTCCTCATATTCACATCAAAGTAATTTATGGTAGTTGGGTGTTCTTCATTCAAACCATAGCTGAAGCTGATTATAGGAAGAAGGAATCTTAGATATAGTGGTGAACACACTTTATTTTGGAAATATATACATTTTCAGTGCCACCTATTGGTAGAAGGAAGAGATTTATATACAATTGTTTCTTTTACAAATTTGTAGTAATGGATAATGTACGAATAGTGAACAAAATGTACTAAAAAGTATGAACTAATTTTGGAATGGTCTGATAAATTAGTATTAGATTTTTTTCATTGATTTATACATATGAGAAATTGCTAATAAATTAAGTAGTTGCATGAATAAAGTAAAAAATTTGTGCATAAATCATTATAAAATTATTTTAATTTTTGTTTTTTCACACCTTTGCACTGAGAAGTCTAATAAAATTTGAGGTAAATTTGGTTGATTTGTTTTCATTTGTTTGGAAGAAAATGTAACTACTGCTTTATTTCACACCCATGCATTTTTCAAATAAATAAAACACTGTACTTCTTTTTGAAATATTATGTTCACATAGAAATTAAAATTATTTAATTTAAATAATCTTTGCTTAAATATTTGGAGATCCAATGAGAATTTCTTTGAAAGCTTGACCATTTATTGTTTATGATTTATGTTATATCAGAAAAATATCACTTACCACAGTATTAAATAGAATCCAATTGCATCATTTGGTACAATATTTCATCTACTATTTTATTTATATTTAAAAATATTTAAAGGGAACGCTTATAATGCATAGAATCAAGTGTCAAATAAAATGCAATAATAAATTATTAATAATAACACTTGGCAGGTAAAACTGAGGTGACTTATTTTTCTATTTTTGATATTTTTTAATTTTTCGAGGATCAAACCCTAGCTTTAAAATTGAAATAAAACAATATCATTAAAACTAACTAGTAAACCTGAAATAGTTAAATAAAAAATAGATGCAATTATAAAATTCATTAAAGTCATGAAAAAATAGTTTGTGCCTTCCACACCAATACTATAAAGTAATTTTTTTCCTTACTGCTTGATTTTTAAAAATTAGTACAGAATTATATTTTCCATATTTCCAATGATCCAGTTATATGTAACAATTGTTTTGTCACTTTAACTAATAGAAAGGGAAGTCCTAATCTGTACCATTCCTCTACCTGGATTAGAAATGATTTGGATGATGAAAGATGTATTGTTTTTCTACTGTTCTCATTGAAGCCTTAGTGAGTCTCTGGCAATCCCCCAGCAAGAAGGGAAGAAGGAATTGAGGAAGGATTAAAGCAGGTAGAGATCTTATCTCTGTTTCTGCCTTTACTTGTTCAAGAGTGGTGAATTTCACTACCAACCTGACCAAGATCTCCCATGGGGTGTGCAGATCTGTCAAGTATTTTTGCTGAGTCCTTTCTATATAATCTTTGGTTTTAAAACATTTACAACAGTGGGGCACCTGGGTGGCCCAGTTGGTTGAGCGTGAGACTCTTGATTTTGGCTCATGTCATTTCAGTGTTGTAAGATTGAGCTACGTGTCAGGCTCTGCACTGGGCATGGAGCTTGCTTAGGATTCTCCCTCCCCTCTCCCCCCTTCTCTCTCCCTCCACCCCTCCCTCCCTCTCTCTATTAAAAAACATGGCCAATGTTTATGAAAATTTAAAATAATGGCTGGAAAAGATGTACTTACATATTTATTTTCCAGTTAGTACACATAAAAATTCTTCATAGTGTCTAGGCACCATCACTTCCTGTTTATGACCCAGAACCATCTTTTCATGTTCTTTACATTCAATGCAACATTTCTGGCTAAGTTTATATCTCTAACCATGAGAAAAAACACATAGCAATGCTGTTATTATTCACAATGCTGTGGCCTGTCAGAAGCTATTTATATTGAAACAATTGGGTCTTCTTGTCTGTGCAGTTTCCCAATGCCATTTATTTAATGCTGATTACATCCTTACTCTTGATACTGCATCATCCATTATCCATCATGCAACCCATGACTATTGGCATCCAATGACTCTCCCAAATCCAAGTCTTACCTGGATAATGTATGGAAATATAAATGATAATTCGTTCTCTGGTCATGTTAAATTTACTCTTTGGAACGTAATACTGTAAATGTAGATAGCATCTTGTTCAACTGTGTCCTCTCTTGAACTTTTTAGACTCTAATCATTACATTCCTAGGCCTTGAACTGTTGATGTTGACTGCTGTCTTCCACACCACTTCACCAACAACAGGTGTTTTTCCCTTGTTTGTACCACCCTGCCCTGAACTGGTATCTAGAGTAGTCACCCAATCCTTCCACGGATTTGTTAGCAAATGCCAGTTAAGCTTTTGGGAATCACTAAACCTATATTCTTTGAGGGTTTTCAAAAGCTTTGTACCAAACCTCCCTTCCTGGGGATGGATTTAGGAAACCCTTAGAGAAGATGGGTTTGGCCAGTTCCAGATAAGTTCACCCAGAAAGCCAACACTTGGTACAAAGTAGCCCAAAGATAGGTTTGGCCAATTTCAGATAGGTTCACCCAGAAAGTCCAATACTTGGTACAAAGAGGAGTTAGGATCACTACCCTGGAAGCAAGTGGGAAGGAGGCGGTGGGTGCATGGTAAATGATACCTATCACCAACCCCACTGCTTCTAGGTGCTAAAGATGGAAGTGACATTATGGTTATATATAATAGAGGCAAGTGTTAAAACTCAGGTCCACACATGTGGCTGAAGGCCAAGATGAGGCAGAGGACTGTTAGTGGCCCAGAGCCTGAGCATATCTTATGTCAAATTTAAGTGAGCTTCACCCAAAATCAGTGCATCAGCACCATTCTGGTAGCTCATCTCCTGTAAACCTGTTAAAGAGATATTAAACTATCCAGAATGAACACTCTCTAAACATTAGCAACCTCATCTACAACATGTAAATTTATGATTAAGTTTTTGTAAGAATTACATGAGATAAGGCATGTAAGGTATGTAATGGTGAATGGCAGATGTTAACTAAAACTTCTTTGAATTTCAAAATTATATACACATTAAGTAATAGAATGTGGAATCAAACACACTTTTTCTAAATTTCATGCAGCAGAGGCTGTGTTGGACCTACAAATGCAACAGAGTTGAAGGATTAGAGTATATATAAGCTTTTGCACATGAAGAATATTTAAAGAATACAGGAGACCCAACTCACTAATAATAGTGGTCACATGGAGGCCCTTGGAGTGAGAATGGGAATTGAAAATTACTATGGGAAAGCCATAAAACTAAATACAATTTGCTTTTTTTCTTGACCTGTTTATTGTTTTTTCACTTTTTAATTGCTTTTATTTATTATCTCTGTTTGCCCCTTTATTAGATCATAGGGACCATGGGAAGAGGTAGGGAACAGAACTATTCTGGTCCTTTATTTCCTGATTTTTCCACCTTAAAATCAAACACTGATTTAAAACAACAAAAAACAAAGAAAATGTCTAAATCGTGCCTGCAGAACCATACACATTTTAAAAGGGTTATCATGAAGTATTACTGATCAACATTTATATAGCAGTTAATATTTGCTTTCAAAAGCATGCAGAAAAACAGGACACAAGCATAGTCAAAAAGACTACCACTATAAAAAGGGTATTTTTAATTATTATACTTAGTTACTTTAAGAACGTTGCTTCAGTGCATGCTTCTTTGCCATAAAGAAGTAGAACACCTGGGCAGAAGAAGGCCTAGAGTTGCAAGTCATCTTTTATAAAGAGAGAATATTCTAATGATTACAGACCAGGAAATCCTCCTAGATATCCCCTTCCCATATTTACATTACTTTCTAAATTTAATCTTAAAAATAAATGAGAAAATATAGAGCTGTGCATGGAATAAAATATGGGTGAAATCCATGTTTCATCCCATGGTGGAAATTTTCAGGTAATGAAGAAACATTCATCCAAATCATCTGTTGATTGTTCAGTCTGGCTTTACATATACAAAAGAGCCTTTTTTTTGTACACATGCCTATGGAAATTCACTCAGTTCAATATTTATTAAAGATTGTTTACATTTTAATACATGTTTTTAAAATTTTTTTAAAATTTTTATTTAAATTCAATTTAGTTAACATATAGCATTTTATTAGTTTCAGGGGTAGTTTAGTGATTCATCAGTTGCATATAACACACCGTGTTCATTACCATCAAGTCCCCTCCTTAATGCCCATCACCCAGATATCCCATCCCCCCAACCCTCTCCCTCCAACATAATACATGTTGATGTAGCAAAAGTTGTATGTGGGCTATTCTGACAAATGTCTTTTACTGCAAATGAGTATAAATCTCGATCTCTCCCTCTCTCTTTCTCTTTTGCTCTGTCTCTCTGTCTCTCTCTCTTCCCACACTCAGTGATATGGAATGCTGTAAATTCTCTTGAGTTTTGGGCTTCTGAGGATTCAGTTCTGAGGAGCAGAAACCATCTAAATCTCACATAGTCAAGTATCTTGCCAGATCAGATCATCCCATGATGGAAATTGCCCAGGTCAAAGCAGATAAGCACAGCAGAATAGATTCAGTTGTTGTTTGTGACATAAGGATATTGCCTGATTTAAATAGACAAATAAACTTATAAAGCTAGAGGGAAGATGACCAAAAGTGTAGCAATGGTTGGAGCAGAGAAAACAGTCTCATTTCCGCCAGCAATTAGTCAAAAGAATATGTCACTAATTTAGGTGACTTTCCAACTTTTTTTCCCAGGAAGTTGTGAATACTCCTCTGTTTGGTATTGTGATAAACTTACAAATAGATACTGATGTTAAAAACACAGTGTAATATGTAAAGTATATGAATATACACATGAAATAAATCAAATATTCAACTTCTATATTGTTAAAGGTGGAGGAGCATGTTATAAAATTTTATTGAAAGACATTAAGGAGACTCAAAGTCAAGGTGTGAATTTCCCACAAATGGATTAATAGATTCAGTGTATTGTTTATAATATAAAAATAAGGGGAGAAACACATATTCCTTAGCCCATCTCCTGAGGGATAGATTAATAAATTATGATATATTGTAGAAGAAATGGTATGGAGCTATGACAATAAATGAACTTCTGTCACACATCAACGTGGGTAAAATTTTTGAAAAGAGCATTGAATGCAAAAAAACAGATTAGAAAGGATCTAGAGAATTATTTCATTTATAAAAGCAAAACTAAACAGGTTGCTTACAAATAAATATATAGGACATTAAAAAGAAAAGCAAGGAAATAACAAATAATAAAATTCCAAATATTCTTCTTATCATTTTCTCAAAAATTATAAAGTCTTTATATTACCTTTTGTACATATGAGACATTACACATATGTGCACACACAGACACAAGTGGGGTGCTGTAAGAAGACAGGTACATCTCATGGAAACTAAAAGAAGGAAGCACAGTCTATTTTATGGCACAGACATGAAAGTTGGACAGAGATTTTCCTCAGCGATCATTGCTGAGGACCACTTTCAAAATTAGAGAGGATGGACTAGGTTAGTACCCTTTCAAACATTCATTATATGCATTATGGTCTGAAGGCTTTCCATACCTAATTCTGATTCCTCTCTCCTTTTTTATTTTACATAGGTTCCTGCACTCTTGGTGTCTCTCAGGGTCTGTTTCCAGATGACGTAACTGATGTGTCCATGAACTTTTTATTATACTGACGCTAGGATCTTCTCTTGTGCAGATGTCTGTTATACCCTCCCAAATAATCAGACTCTACTCACTTCTGTCACTTCATTCTAAACTGCTTTCCACAATGCAGTCAATGGTACCTTTTAAAAATATGGCTTTTAGATCAAACCCCACCTATAATCCTTCAGTTATTTTCATTTTCTAAAAATCCCTTCAAATCCTTAATATTTCCTAAATGTCTGCAAGAACCAGCCTATGCCTCTATTAGAAGACTTTAACCATTCTCTCACCCACTGTACCTCACTTAATTGTGTTCATTTCATTCTTTGAAAATGCAAGACTTCTAATCATTACAGGGACATGAGAGAGGCTAATTCTTCTCTGAATATTTTATTTTTTCTCCTGATATTTTCTTTCTTTACTTAGAAAACTCAGACTTGGGCGCCTGGGTGGCTCAGTTGGTTAAGCAACTGCCTTCGGCTCAGGTCATGATCCTGGTGTCCCGGGATCGAGTCCCGCATCGGGCTCCCTGCTCGGCAGGGAGTCTGCTTCTCCCTCTGACCCTCCCCCCTCTCATGTGCTCTCTCTCTCAATCTCTCTCTCTCAAATAAATAAATAAATAAAATCTTAAAAAAAAAAAAAGAAAACTCAGACTTATTTCAGAGCAAGATGGTGGAGGAGTAGGAGACCTGGATTTCTTCTGGTCCCAGGAATTCAGCTGGATAGGGATCAAACCATTCTGACACCTATGAACTCAATAGGAGATTGAAGAAAAGAATAGCAACAACTTTCTGAACAGAAAAGCGACCTCTTTCTGGAAGGTAGGATGGGTGGATATTCAGGAAGATAGATGGCGGGGAAAGGGGCCTCTGTCAGCGCTACCAGCAAGTGATAGAGCAGCAGAGCACAAAATCGGGAATTTTAGAAGTCTAGTCCACTGAGGGTCATCACTCCAGTGGCTAAGCAGGGGTTGGAATCCTCTCTGGGACAGTGTGGTCTCAGGACCCTCAGGGTCACAGAAAGACCAGGGGTGCCTGAGTGCGGAGGAGCTCCCAGGTATCGGAGCAGGGAAGCCAGCTACAGAGACAGAGCTGAGGAGTGGGCTCTCAGCTCGGGGTTGCCATAAACTGTGATCCGCAGCACAGTCGGGCCACTGCTCCTCCAGCAGGGACCCAAAAAGTGTCAGATCCGGGGAGACTTCCCTTCCTCCCCCGGGAGGAGCAGCGTGGGAGCACACTGCAGGAATCTGCTGGGTTTGGAGACACCACACGGGGCCGTGCGCCAGAAATAGAAATGCTTGGTCACAGGCCGGGTGAGCACGGAGTATGGCTGGAGACCAGGGAGATGGCAGTGATTGATTGCTTTTCTCTGGGGGCTCACTGAGGGGTGGGGCTCCCGAGTTCTCGGCTCCTCCAGGGCGGAGATTGGGAGGCCGCCATTTTCACTCTTGTCCTCCAAAGCTGTACAGAAAGTTTGCAGGGAACAAAAGCTCCCAAGAGCAAACCCAAGCAGATTACTTAGCCCAGACCAGGCAAGGACAGGGCAATTCCGCCTCCGGCAAAGACATTTGGGAACCATGGCAACAGGCCCCTCCCCCAGAAGATCAGTGAGAACAGCAAGCCAAGACCAAGTTTACTGATCAAAGAGAATGGCAGAACTCCAGCGCTAGGGGAATACTGCACATAGAATTCATGGTTTTTTTCCCCCCTGATTCTTTATTCTTTTAAAAGTTAATTTTTTTTTGAATTTTTCTTTTTCCCTTTTTTAACCAACATCTTATCAATCCCTTTTTTAAAAAAATCTTTTTAATTTTTTAAAATATGTACCATTCCATCATTCAATAAATACTTTTTAAGTGTACACTTTATTCCATGTACTCTCATAGGACCTAGAGATATACAAATGAATAGGCAGTTTATACTCTATGAAGGAAGCTATTATTATCAGGATAGTAAAATAATGCATATTACATTTCTGAAGATAAATGACAAACCTACATATATTATTTTCAATCTCTAGGGCTCATATTTTATGTAGAATTGCAATATTTTAAAATAGTAATTTTCAATTATCTCCTTTTATTGCTTCTTATTACAATAACACAACCAGGATAACATAAATCAATGAAAAAATAGAAAATGAGAAAAATATAGACAAATTTTTAAAGTTCCGGGTCAGCTCTAAAAACCCTGTTACTTATTTAGGTGATATGTTTGAATATTAAACATGTAAAAATTACCTGATTTATTTTAAATTTGGTGTCTAAATTCATTTGAGCAAAATAGTGACAGAGAAATTTTGTGAATTAGCTATAATTATCTAATTTATTTTATTAACTAAATATGAATGTCCAAAATTTAAATAAGATACTTAAAATAGTTAGTCTAAAAATCTAACAAATTAACATGATAAATAGCTATTCTACAGCTAGGCAGGGTTTTAAACATTTTCAGATTAAGGAATTCCAGAAGGATTTCCTTTTCTGTGGAAGGATTTTCCCAAAAAGTTGTTTGGTCCCAAGGAAATTCTTCTTTTTTTTTTTAAGATTTTATTTATTTATTTGAGAGAGAGAGTGAGAGAGAGAAAGAGCACAAGAGGGGGGAGCGGAGAGGGAGAAGCAGACTCCCTGCTGAGCAGGTAGCCTGATGCGGGACTCGATCCTGGGACTCCTGGATCATGACCTGAGCCAAAGGCAGTCGCTTAACCAACTGAGCCACCCAGGCGCCCAGTCCCAAGGAAATTCTTTGCATTTGAGCAAACTTTGTTGTTCTTCATAATTAAAAGCAGACAAGTATACTCTTTTTTTAAAGATTTTTATTTATTTATTTATTTTTGAGAGAGTGAGAGAGAGAGAGCGAGAGCACAAGCCCATGAGTGGGAAGAGAGGTAGGGGGAGAAGCAGAATCCCTGATGGGCAGGGAGTCCAATGTGGGACTCAATCCTAGGACCCCAGGATCATGACCTGAGCTGAAAGCAGATGCCTAACCGACTGAGCCACCCAGGCTGCCCGGACATGTGTACTTTAGTTCAAATTGTCAGAGTCTCATGGCTTCCTTATTGATGTATTTTAGTTTATAGAAGCAGTAGAGATAAAGTCTGAAGAAAGTTAATTTTTTTTTCACCCTTGGTTGGGAAATTACTGAGGCTCATAGTTTTTCTGTGAACTGAAGGTACTTAATCCCATGGATTTAAGGGCACATTCATTAAAATTGACTTTTATAAATAAAGAAATTAAACAAGGAATAAATCCAAACATTTTCATACATTCCTTAAAGAAAAGAAAGGAAAGAAAGAAAGAAAAAAGAAAGAAGAAAGAAAGAAAGAAAGAAAGAAAGAAAGAAAGAAAGAAAGAAAGAAAACACACACACACAAAAAGGTAAGCAAGAACAGATAAATCCACCAAAAAACAGGTCTATAAGAAAACAAGAAAACAGAGAACACTAAATAATTTAATATCATATATTTATATTATATATAGATAGGGAAAAATATAACCAAATCCAACAGAACCATCTCCACAGCCCACAATGAGTATAGACTCCAGGGGAGACGTAGTGAAAAAGAAAGGCAGAAGCCTAAGCTATAAAAGATAAATTCATCTCAGAAAGAGAAAGGCTTGCCGTGAGTTGGCAAATACTAAGATCATGATCAAGAACTGATAGATCAAAGGACCAGCTTCTGAGGAATCCAAAGGCAAGGCCTTGAAAGTGCACAAGAACAGAGGCAGCACGTTGCTTTGAATGAGGGGACGTGACTTGGGTATCGAATCCCTTTTCTATGTAAAGCAAAGGTATTAAATAATAGAAATTATGATTAAGAAAGAAAATTAAATGACAAAGTTAGAAGATATACCAGCTCCCCTAAAATGGTGCCCTTGAATAAAACAACTACAACAAAAAGCTAGTAAATGACTATCTTAGATTGGGGTTCCTGGAAGAAATGGCCGAAATGGGAATCCATGTGCAAGTGAGATATTAAATGAGTGGTCCCAGGATAAACTGGAAGAAAAAAGCATTAGAGAAATGGAGGAAGACAGGAAGAAAAGCATGATTAGGAAGGGGAATATGTTAAGCAAGGCTATAGTTCCAGGTGACATTCAGATTCATCTTTTTTTTTTTTTTTGACATTCAGATTCATCTTATCCTACAGGAATTCTGGAGCATAAATGGAACCATAGACTTTATTGTACCTTAAGGCAAGGGAACTGTTTTTCTGTAGGTCTTCACAGATCAGTCATTGAGTTATCATGGGGGAAATGGGAGTTTCCAGGTTATACAGTTCCAGTTGAGTAATCCCCTGGAGAAATTAGAAAGCGTGTGGTATTAACAGCAATAGCCACAGCACCTAAGGAATGACACATCCAATCAGCAAAGAGATCCTATGATGTCTAAGCAGAACACCACCAATGGCTGCTGCAGCCAAAACCCCTTACCGCTCTCCACATAAAACTGTATCAAGACATTTAAAAACAAATAGGAAGTAGCAACTAATAAAAGAAGGCAGATCAAAATATTTTAGCTGATGAAAATGCTCTCCACCAAGCAACAAAAAGCAGAAGGAAACTATGACACAACACTTGAATAGAATTAAATATCTTTTATCAGGCATTTGTAGATAAGAAAAAGTAATTGAATACATGATTCAAAATTTATAATGTAAGTGGAAAAAAAACATAAGAATCTGTGAAATGAGAGCTCATATAAACTCGGGAAAGAAATGGGAGAAAGAGAAAGTAACTTTAGAAAAATTAAATTATAAGGTGTCAGAATAAAATACATTTGACTGAAAATATAATGAGAGTCTTGAAAAATTACATGAAAATATCTCTGAGAACAAAATGAAATAAGTGAAAAGGTGAAAAGATTCAGACAAGGCAATTGATGCAGAGAACAGGAAAGATGGTCCATTGTACACATAACTTTAGTTCTTGAAAAAGCAAAAATAATGAAGCAGATGTCATATTTAAAAGTTTGTCCACAAAAAAAAAATCTGGAAATAAATGACTCAATTTAAAAAATTACCATGTACCTGGGAAAAATGTACTAGAACAGAAAATTATGAGAAACAGATTAATAAAATTATTAGACTTCAAACATTAAGAAAAAAAGATAGACCAAGTTGCAAAAGAAAGGACACTGGGTTTTCTTCAACTTCTCAATCACACATTAAAAGCGAACAAACTGTGGGCCAAGGATTTTATAGGGAGCTAAGTTGTTCTTAAAGTATCAAGTGTATAGGAAAATAGCTTTAAATATACAAGAGCGCAAGGAAGACTGTCTCAAGGGACATTCCTGAGAGGAGGAATTCCTGTTAGGGGAGAAGCTTTATGCAAACAAGAAATTATCAGACACTCCAAAAAGACAAAGAAGTAGACTTGAACAAATAAAGATCTAATTTTAATTTAAGTATGTTAATTTCATATCACAAAATGCCAAATTATTACATGTTTGCTTGTTTGGATGGGGTTTTGCCCCAGAACTAGAAAAGTTTATTCTAAAGTTTAAATTAAAAAAAAAAAAAAATAGCATGTTAACACAGCACAGCAGAAACCAGGGAAAAAGAAGCTTTGAAGGAGTTCTGTCCAGAGAACTACTAGATTTTGAACATATTACAAAACCTTCATTAAAAAAACAACCAAAGTGTAGGATGGACACATGAATATATAGAACAGAAAAGAAAGTTTGGACATAGACCTAGTTCAAACAGAAAAGTTAGTATATGTGAAGGGTGGCATTCAAAACGATAAAGGATGAACATTTATTTTATTTTTTATTTAAAAAAAATTTTTAAAGATTTATTTATTTAAGTATCTCTACACTCAATGTGGGGCTTGAACTCATAACCCCGAGATCAAGAGTCTCATGCTCCACTGACTAAGCCAGCCAGATGCCCCAAGAAAGGATGGACATTTAAATAAATAGTATCAATAATCTACATAACCATTTGAAAAAAGATAAAATTGTAGCAGTACCTCACAAAAAAATAAAAAATTGAGAATAGACTCAAAATGGGTATGAAATCAAACTCTGAAAACATACAAATCCTTGAAGAAAATATGAATGACTTTCCTTATAACCTGGGTATACAATACAGAAAAAGTGATAAATCTGACTACCAAAAAAACCCCTAAAAAAAACAACAGCAAAGAACCTGCCTGGAAACATGCATATGCGAAGTAAAAGAAATAAATAACAAATTGAGAATATATGTTTATAATATAGAAAAGATAAAATTTAAACTTTTTAATATGTTTTTAAAAAACTCTTAAATCATATGTACAAATGGCCCTTATTTAACCAACCAAACATTCAAAAATACACTCAGTTTTTCTTAAAATAAGAGAAACACAAAATTACCCTGTGATTGTCTTTCCCAGCTATTAGATTGACCACAGATTGACAATACCTTGTGAGAAAACAGACATTCTCTTACACTGATCAGATTTTAAAATAGTGTCCTTCTTTGGAGGGACATTCAGCAGTATATAACACTAAGTATATACGTATTTACCCATTTACTCAACAATTCTGCTTCTAGGAATTGAATTCCATTAGTTTAAAGCCACAAAAAAACTAAAATAACAAAAGTTGTGCATAATCTTAATCATTTTGAAATTAGTTACAATAGCAAAATACTGAGAATATCTTAATTCTCATACAGAGAGTGGTTGACTCATCTATAGTACATCCCCTCCCCCACAATGGCGTACTATGTATCTTTAAAAAGGAACAAGAAATATGAATATTGTTGTGTTATCTGTGTGTGTAGAGAGAGAGAGAGTTTAGTGCTTTAGAATAATGGGTTTAGCATAATTAGACAGACAATAGATGATAGATTAAATAGATAATAATAGATTGAAGATAGATACACAGGCAGGCAAGTGGATAAATGTGTAGACATCTGAATGAATAGATCTATACATTTATATCTACGGTTATTTTTGTATCTAGAAGAGTGACCAAATAGGCAAACATGAACAATTGGAGAACCTAGGCAAAAGGTATAGGTATGTTAGTTGTATTTACTTTGAATCACATGAAACTACAGACACTGAACACTTTAAACCTATAAAAATAGCAGTTCCATGTGGTTCAACCTAGGTACAAAGAATGCTCCTATACTTTTCACCTAGTTCACTATTTTTGTAAATTAAAAAGTCCCATTTGTCAATAGTCTTTTATGTTTCACCTATCCTATTCTTTCAACTTTTCTGAAGGTCTGAAACTTTTCAAATAAAATGTTGCAAACATTAACAAAATGAATTTTTCTCAAAAGATCTTAATATACTGAACTCTCTGGGGAGGAAATCAAGAGGGAAGGGAAATCACATTTCTGAAGGATCAGCTTTGTCCTAGGAGCCATTCTCGCCCTTACCTTGACGTACAAAGAGAAGATTCAAAGGAATTTACAGACTCTAGTAAGTTTCTATAGGTTGAAAAGTTTACACCACTAATAAGTGACAGGAAACTGTTTCTGTAGAATCATGAAAATAACATGATCCTCTATTAATTTTTGTGCGCAGACTGGAAGTTAAAGTGCCTGATGATAAAAACATAAAACTGAAATAACCTTGGGGAATTTCTGCAGGCAAGGAAAACCTAATGTAGATCTGCAATAGTATGACTTTTTCTAAATGCTTTCCAAATTTATTTATTATTTATTTATTTATTTATTTTAAAGATTTTATTTATTTATTTGACAGACACAGCGAGAGAGGGAACACAAGCAGGGGGAGTGGGAGAGGGAGAAGCAGGCTTCCTGCCGGGCAGGGAGCCTGACGTGGGGCTTGATCCCAGGACCCTGGGATCATGACCTGAACCGAAGGCAGACGCTTAATGACTGAGCCACCCAGGCGCCCCTCCAAATTTATTTAATGCAGTTTAATTTTTCATCGATTGATCTTAAATTATATTTCATATATTTCTAATATTTGAAGCAATGTTTGATGGTAATGGAAGGACCATCAGCAAGTCCTTAATTGATGCGCAGTTCTGTGTGAAAAGTCCTCTGAGGCTTACTCACTGGCAGTCTGCTTTTCCAGCCCTTCTTCCTCACTTAATACCTAGAATCCTCAAAGTACGTTTTATTGGCCTCTAGTCAGAGAACGGCAGTCTGCTGATAAAACACTCAGTGTCATTTACCATCTGGCAATTCTTCCATGGCTTACGAAGTATGCAGTTTCTTTTCTGTCATCAGTTTTTCAGTATCAAAACAGGATCCTCTAGTAATGGGGAAAAATGTTGCCATTCATACAGAACCTCCAGTGTCAAAGAATATACATTTCAGCCTATTACCAAACTAGTAAAGTTTTAAGATTCTAGAAACTCTCTTTTAGTGTACAGGCGGCTAACACGTGGGTGATGCAGTAGGAAAAAGAACAGAAAAAGAAAAGGAGGTCATCCCAGCCAGAACCTAATATAGACTTCTCAGCACTTTCTCTAAGCTCCGGGCTAAAAGAACCTAGTAAATTACCTCTAAGGTTATGAAAAATCTTACTTAGATAAAACCCTTCCTCCTTTTAAAGTTGTTTATATTTAAAAAGCAGAGTATTGGGGCGCCTGGGTGTCTCAGTTGGTTAAGCGACTGCCTTCAGCTCGGGTCGTGATCCTGGAGTCCCGGGATCGAGTCCCACATCGGGCTCCCTGCTCAGCAGGGAGTCTGCTTCTCCCTCTGACCCTCCTCCCTCTCATGCTCTCTGTCTCTCATTCTCTCTCTCAAATAAATAAATAAAATCTTTAAAAAAAATAAAAATAAAAAAAATAAAAAATAAATAAATAAATAAAAAGCAGAGTATTGTAAAAGATCTATTTCAAATGCACACTAATTTTGATGTGTCTTTAAGTTGAGAATAATACACACATTAAAGATTTGAAATTTGTGTGTTAATGTAGTAACAACCAACATGGGAATCGATGATGCAGAAAAGCAGACAAATGTCAAGATTGAGAAGAAACATCTTTGCACAAAATCTTAAAGTCATGCCTCCGGGTAAACACGGAGTTAAGTGTGGTAGAGAGAAACATACAAAATCCTGAACATGATCTTCTTGAGAAGGAGTACACTCAGAATTTCTTTTAATAGAAGGGATGAGGAGGAATGGATTTGAATTTAAAGTTACTTGGATAGTAACGTAAGTAATTTTTGACACATTAAGATAGTCTAAGGAAACAACTGCTCTAAGATAAGTTACGGATTAATGAAAAGCAACCACTCAGTCTCAGTTAAGTGGCCATGGTTAAAAGGACTCTAGTTTTTGGCTGTGTAGCAACCTGTGCAGTCCCTTCTCTTTAGGAAACCATCTTTCTCTTGCAACACGACATTCTTCTAGAGAAGTCTTGGGGATATCATGGTTAGTTGCACAAATTGCTTTGTTATCTGGAGATTTTTGGCTTTTGCGGAGTTCTGTTTTTTTAACCTTTGTTTGTGTTTGTTTTGTTGCTTTCACGGGCTGGTCCATTGTTGTCTATCAGGCCGTAGTGTTAACACTGCTTCCTGGCATTACTCATTTTGGCTGCAGTGTTTAAGTTCTCATTTATGAGGGATCTTCCTCCTGGACCAGACTTGCAACAGCTATGACCAAGTGTTAGAGTATTAAATATGCAAGACTCGAAATTTTAATGTTATCCCCATTGACATTAATTATCAGGAGGAGCAATATATATATATTGCTACATATATATATATATATATGTATATATTTTAAGAAACATCAGAATGAACACAATTTTTGTTTCTCCTAATTTGCTTCCATTGAGTAGTAAGGAGATTGTGGGTTCTGGAAAATTAACAGCTATGTGGGGGCAGTTAAGAGGGCCTGAGGAAGCTCTAGGTTTAGGTTCTAAAGAAGCAACTTTCTTCCTGAGGCATCTCTTCTTCTAACAGCGCTCTTTCTTGAGACCATTACCCTGGCCAGTGCCCCTGCACTCCTCATCTCTAACCAGAGAACTACAATTCATCAGTAGGCCAGCTCACACCATGATGTTTTGCATCCCTTAAGGAGAGAACCTAGACATGTTAATTAATACTAGCTTGGCAATGAAAAAACTGTTTGGTAACTTAACAGACATTTCAGTGCCTTCATATAAAACATTTGACTAGATCCACAGTTTTCTAAATTACAAGGTAAATGGTCGTATTTTTGAAGAATCCAGAAAAGTGTATCTTCCTTGCTTTTGTTTTCTATTTCCCTTTATTCCCTGAATATGTCCGAACTTTCCGAAAAAGTTATATTTTCCTTGTGTCACATGGATATTCTTATTAGAACTTATAATTAAATATCTCTTCAGCTTTGTAGCTAAAGGAGCTTGAAGCAATATAGCTGTACCCAATTTCCATTGAGTTGTCTTGCTCACAGCTTTTAGCATAAACAGAGTAACATATTTTCCTCCAGCAATTTGAATTAGTGTTCTTCAATTTACAACTTCAAGAACCTGTATATGAAATTCATATATGACCTGTTTGTTAGTCTGCTGTAAATCCAGAGTTTTCTAAGCAATTTAGATTTTATTTTATTTGACAACTAAATTTTATTTTAATCTTAAAGGTGTTAGTGAGGCTGTTTGACTGCTCTTCAAAAAATGTTATGCATGCAAAGATGTTATGATTATCCATGTTAAGGAAACAAGTTCACCAAAATTCCTGGTATCCAATTAAATTAAAAAACAAAACAAAAAAACATGTTTCATACTGTCATTTCTTTTGTAAAAGAAAGTTCTAAGGAAATAATATTTGGAGATAGCATATATTAAGGATAAAAATATATATATCCACAAATTATTTTAAAGCTGCGTGTACAGCTGGGAAGATTTTATTGAATTCTATGTAAAACTTGAATATCTGCTTAACTACTACTTTTAAAGATCATTTAAACATGTTTATTGAATCCCTACTATGCAAATCATAAAACAATTCTTACAAGTGTAAGTTTTTCTGGCAACTAGTAAAAAACTGGAATGTTTTTGTGTTTTATTTATTTTAAAATACAATGTCCTGAAATATGAAAACTGAAATTTATTTTGTAATATATTATTCATATAAGCCATTGATTAGACACTCATCCTTTAAAACTGAATAAAATATTTATAGCATACTTGGTTCAAAATATTTTATAAGTACATAGATAAACATGTCTTAGAAAAATATTAGGGTAATATGAATACAAATACATCCTATTTGGACCCATTTCCAGTAAATGTTTCAGCAGGCCAAGTAGTTGAAAAATTTGCCCATGGATGTTTTTGTCCTTTAATATCTTTCCTTTTTTTCCCTTTGCTAAGTCAGCTGCCAGACCCAGTTTAAGATTGAGAAAACAATCTCCTGGGAGTCTTCAGGTGTTGAATTTTATTGGTCTCAGTGACAGAGATGTCTGAAAACAAGCAAACTTTCTCCCTTCCCTACTTGAAGATATATAAGGCTAGCTGACTTCCAGGTACCTGCTATGTTTACTTTCCTTTCCAGACAAACAAGTAGAACATCTTTGTGAAAATAACACATTTCCCAACCTTGGATTATCTGATACATCTATGAAAATTGTAGACATTGAGAAGATTTTTCAAAGCTTAGCATGGAGTATCCAGAAGCTTAATAAAACTCAGTATCTTCCTTCTCTGTGGTTGGATCCTTATAAAGCACAAAACGCTAAAAGCGATGAAGTTAAAATAGAATCTGAGGTAAGTCTGGACAAAGGACAGAGATAAGCTCAACAATCTGACCCTCTAAGTAAAGTTTCCTCTGCTTATGACCCAAGTTTTTTCTTTCTTGTTTTTTTAATTGTGAAATTATACTGAAGTATGAAAGGGGTTGATGAAATATGAAAGTTAGTATATTTGGAGTTCATTATCACATTTTGGAGGTTTCTCTGGGTCGCTTTTAGTCTGTATTTGTACATGAAGATTTCATGTAGACAGGCTTCCATGAGTTCTAAGGATCATTCCCATCACTGCCAATGCAGAGCCCCGAAATAAATTATTTTTATTCAAAAATGGAATTGGCAAAGCTTTAGACCATATGACAAAGTTCACAATTTACAGTGGTATCACAATTAACTCTAGCCTAGCTACCAGGCTAGATAGAGTATTGTTCAAAAAGCAGTAAATATGACTCTAGAAATGAGTATGAAAAAAAAAATAAAGTATAGAGAAAGAGTGTATGAGAAAATCTCTCTATCTCTCTCATACTTATATACAAAAGCTGTTCTCAAATATCTTCTTTCTTCCACTCTGACCTTTTCAACTTTAGGCTAACACAAAAGTATCAGTAATTTTAAGTTACCATAAAAGTATTTTTTTAAAAGATTTTCTTTATTTATTTGAGTGAGTGAGAGAGAAAGAGCAGGAGGGAGAGGGAGAGAGAATCCGAAGCAGGCACTGAACAGAGCCTAACGTGGGGCTCAATCTCACTACCTCAAGATCATGACCTGAGCGGAAAACCAAGAGTCAGATGCTTAACCAACCCAGGTGCCCCAAAAGTATTTCTTTAATATTTGTTTTAAATTAAGTCACACAAGTTTTCTTTTCTTTTTTCTTCCTTCTTTATTGCCTTCCTTCCCTCCTTCTTTCCTTCCTTCCTTCCTTCCTCCCTCCCTCCCTCTCTTCCTTTCTTTCTTTTTCTTTCTTCTTTCTTTCTTTCCTTCTTTCTTTTCTTTCTTTCTCTTTCTCTCTTTCTTCTTTCTTTCTTTTCTTTCTCTCTCTCTCTTTCTTCTTTCTTTCTTTCTTCTTTCTTTCTTTTCTTCTTTCTTTTCTTCTTTCTTTCTTTCTTTCTTTCTTTCTTTCTTTCTTTCTTTTTCTTCTTTCTCTCTTTCTTTCCATAAGGGACATAAAACTCAAAAAGCCAAAGAATTTGACAAATATATTTTATGAAGTATTCATTTAAATTATCACCATCTCATCCAAACCAGTTGTCTTGAATTTGTAGAAGAAATCATGAATATTTTTACCACTGGAAAAACAGGGTACAACTGAAGATTAAATAAATATTTGTCAGATTATTTTCTTCATCTTTGGTAATGGGATATTATTGGAATTTATCACAGTATCTGTACAAGTTACTTTTTTGCAGTAGAATTGAGAGTGCAAAAGAGAAAGTAGAAGGATAAAAAATAGTTGGAAGAAGAACTTAAAAATATGAGATTATTGCAAGGAAAAATCCTTCTTCCAAGGACAAAGAAGAAATAAAATGACATTTGAGATTTAAGTCTGAAATTAAGACAATATTGAGTGTTTTTATAGAGTAGACTAAGATGCCAAGATAGAATTTTAAGTCCCTTTCTGGGGATTCCTTAGGAGTGAAAAAGATTATCATGTACCTGTTTTAGGAATAATTTTGCCTAAGATGCAAGAGATAGACTAAATAACCTCTCAAGGTCCCTTTGTTCTAATCTTTAAATAATTATTTAAATGAAATCAAGAATTAAATGCCTGCTTTGACTTGCAATATCTCAGTGCACTGACCTGGGCTTTGTAACTTAATATCTATGAGTACTAATCTATTTTAACTAGATAGGAACAGAAAAAATGAATTGCAAAACATGTTAATGAGATCAAAGATCTCAATATATCTTGCATGGTTCCAAGACCCAGAGGTCAAAATCCAGAAGGAGGAGGAGTGAAGTGGAGGAGAATGAAAAGGAGGAGCTTCATTCAGAGTTAAGCTTTTAAATGCTGATGCTGTAGATGAGGGCTAAACCTAATTATATTTTACTGTGTATGTGATGAGAATACACTCTAGTTGAAAAGCCTCCTTTCTATGGGTCGTTATAACGGAACAAAGTTTCATTTCATCTGAATGAAGATTTTATTTCCTTATTGTGACCTAAGAGTAGCCATTTCCAATTATAAAAATTATCTTCTGAATAGCAGTGATAATTAATTAAAACTGTCGTCCTTACAAGAAGTACCACTAATTTTGATTCAAATCCTTCACATTAATTACCAAGTGCATTTTTTCAGAAAGTACAATATTTTGAGAGTCTTCTTTAACCATCATTTGTATCATAGGCTGATACTAAAGGAAGAACGAAACTTCAATTTTGGGAGATGGATCTGTAATAGACACATCAATTTATAATTTCACATTAAAAAATAACGTTGTTAATACTTCACAATTTGATTCTTAGATTTCTTTAAATCAAACTGACTTCATTATTTTTACTATGTGAATAGTTCCAATGATAAATTATAACTTAAAAAAAAACAAAATATCTGGGAATTGAGAAGTTGTAGGGAGGGGCAGATACTTGAAGAAGCTGTGCATAGAGTCTTAAATGGATTTGCCTCTATTTTCACTAAATTCAATTTGGTTACCTCTATGTATGTGCACGTGTATGATTGTATGTGAAACATAAAAACTTTATCAATTAAGAATTCTTTCCATAGTGGGGTGCCTGCCTGGATCAGGTGGTTAAGTGTCTGAATCTTGATTTCAGCTCAGGTCACAATCTCAGGGTTAGGAGCTCCAGCCCCGCATCGGACTCTGCACATAGCGGAGAGTCTGTTTGAGATTCTCTCTCTCCCTCTCCCTCTGTGCTGCCCCCTCTCTAAAAAATGAATAAATAATTTTTTTCATAGAATGTTCTCTAAAAGAGCAAGGGACAACATATCCCTTAACTTCAGTTCAACTTCCTACATGCCTCCCTGGCAAGAATTCTGCTTTTCTAAAATTTTTTTCTACTTCTAGAGCTTCCAATATCCAAATGTCACATCATTCCTTCATTCCTACTATTATCTAGAATCTGCACTATCCACATCTACATCTCTTACCTTCATTTTTTTTTGCATAAACAAATTTCTACATTCTTACAGCCCGAATATGCTACCTGCTTGTTTGCTCTGTGCCAGATATGGTTCTTAACCTTTACATGTATCATCTTAATATTCACAGCAATTGTATTAGGTGGGTGTTATTTTTTTTTTAATTTTTTTTTTTATTTTTATTTATTTGAGAGAGAGAGAGAGAGAGAAACAGCATGAGAGGGGATAGGGTCAGAGGGAGAAGCAGGCTCCCCGCTGAGCCGGGAGCCTGATGTGGGACTTGATCCCAGGACTCCGGGATCATGACCTGAGCCGAAGGCAGTCGCTTAACCAACTGAGCCACCCAGGCGCCCCTAGGTGGGTGTTATTAATATTTTTCATCTACAGCTGAGAAAACAGAGAGGCAATAGTATTTACATAACTGGGCCGTGTTAACCAGCTCTCAAGTGGAGGAGCCGGGACTGGAACCCTGGAGGAGTTGAATTCCTTGTTCTCATCTGCTTCACTGCACATGACACTCCTACCACCACGTCCTTTCTGCCCATCCACAATGCTCTATTTCACTTCCTAGACTGTTTAACCTAATGAATTCTCTCAGCTAAAATTCTTGAAAAAGGGAAAGTGATTTTATCTCATTCTCTGAAATTATGTTTATTATTATTTTGAGAAGTCAGTGAGGTCTGGAGATTAGAACATTGGATTTGAAAGGAAAATCCATGGATCATAAGGTTCAATCTGTCATCAAGTGCTACATGACATTAGGTGACTTCTCAGACATAACTGTCCATCTATAAATTACATATAAAACTAGCCTATCTCACAGGTCTGTTATAAATTTCAAATTCGACAGAGCACACCAAAAGCATCTAAAATACTAATAAAGTTTTAGAGCTGTTCATCTTGGTCCCGTTATCCTGCCATGGGTTATCTTTGCTATGTGACTATTTTTGATATTAATCTGTTTTAATCTTTGTCAAAAACCCACCATCTGAAAGCATGGGTTTTATAAATGTGTTGCAGCAGAGTATCTAAAGGCTTAAAGGAAATATATAAGTGTAAAGTAATCGGTCATTGCTATTTCTTATAATGAAGATAGTAGTAAGATAGTAAGATGGCCCTTAACTATTTTGCTTTCTGCATCTATAATTTGTCTACATGTGGGTTGGCTTATTTCATTTGTTTACTAGAAATATGTGGAAGAACTGTTAGTTCAGAAACTTAGTTTGATTTGCAGAAATATGATCTGAAGTTGCAAAAAGCCAATGTTGAATGAATTAGCAGACAAATGGTACCTTTAGAATACTTTCAACTGTTATGTTCTAGTCCAGGTGGACCAATTAACAACTGCTTTGAACAGTTTTACAGGTATGTTTTATTTACGTGTTATACTCAGTCGCCGTTCTGTCACATTACCGTGCTATTCACAACCAATTATCCCTAGATACACTGAACTTTGTAGACCAAATTGAACCGTCTGGGGTTATATATATAAACTCTGAATTCTTTGAAATGTTTTCAACTCAGAAAAAAAAAAAGAATGTTTACGTTTACTGAAAAATTTTTGTGATTTGCAACAGTCATTTAAAATCCGTTTCTATAAACCTATAGTGTATGTAGAGTAAATGCATTCAGGAGTGTGCTATGTGCCCACATTATGTTGCTTTTCTGGTGGAAGAGTAATAGAGAACTCCCCAAACACGTTTCAAAGGGCCAAGATGTCAGTCCTAACAGTTCAGCTGTTGGTAAGAATATTGCTATAATCAAAGCACACTTCAAAATTCTATTAAGATAGACACATAAACAAATAAATATCATGCACCATGAGAACTGTCAAAATTAAGGCAGATATAAAGAGCCCTGGTGCACAGTAGAGGACAGTATTAGGTTTTGGTCCAAGGGGTGAAGTAGGAAGTTACTTTTTAGTGTGCACCCTGAAGAATGCAATCTAGCAGGCATGCAAAAGAACACGATTTTCTGGGAAAGAAAGTTAATTTAAAGCGGAGGTGATCAAGTAGAACAATGACAGAGAAATGAGCCTTGTATGTCTCCCCGGGCTGCCATTCAATTAAGGAATCCAACTTGTGGCTCTGCTATATTGATGTCCCTATTTTGTCAGTCCTTCCTGTATGTCTAGAGCCCTAGTCATCTCTTATTGAATGTGATTATTTCTTTCTTCCTTGTCTCCTAGCCTGCTGCCTCTATTCTTTCCTGATTTATATCTTTTTAACCAAGTCATTATCTTGGCCGAACTTTACAGTAATTAAAATCAACTGCTTACCACTCTTCGGTAACCATTCAGAGATGGTTCTCTATTAGCAACATCCCACCCATCTCATTTTATAATAATGCTTGTCACTCACCCACAGCAACCACTATGCTATAGACTCTAGGAGGGCAAAGAGCTGATCAGTTTTGTATACAACTGCAATTCTGGTGTCTTGAATGATGTCTAGCACATAGCAAGCACTCAAAACTTTAGTTTTAAAATAAACACTTGTCTATGTTTATCTTTCCAATAGATTCAACTTCATATCCCTTCCTTTGATAAAAATATCTATTTTTCTCTCCTCTATTATTAGTTTCTTCTGTTTCCATCCTAGTCTGGACAATTAGCCCACCAAATTCTCATGTCTCAAAGCTTAAATTATGTCTTAATTGAGGTTCACACTCAATGCTATGGGAGTCTTCTAAATTACTGTTTGTTTGTTTCATATCCTGATGCACATTAACCAATTTCCCTCTATCACGCCAGTGGGAAGGATTTGAATAAGAGCCAAGTAAGATTTTGTTTTCTAATAATATTCTATGAAATATTTTAGAATAATCTTATAAATTCGAAACACATACACATCCCTAGGTTTCAATAAATGGTCATAAGTAAATGAGAACAACACAACTTGTAGTGTCTGCATGTTGTATTAGTCATCTCAGGCTTCTGTAACAAAATACTGTAAACTGGATGGTTTAAACAACACATTTATCTCTCATAGTTCTGGAGGCTAGGGAGTCTGAAATCAGAGTGCTAGTATGGTTGGGTTCCAGTGAAAGCCCTCTTCCTGGCTTGTAGACTCTGCCTTCTTATTGTAGCCTCACATAGCAAGAGGGAGATCATTGTTTTTTTGGTTTTTGTTTTCTTCTAATTGACACCTATCCCATCATGAGGGCTCCACTATCATGATCTAATTGCCTCACAAAGTCTCCATCTCCAAATACCATCACATTGGGAGCTGGAACTTCAACATATGACTTTTAGAGGGACACTAGTCAGTCCATGGCACATATTTATATAAATCACATGCATGTGAACATACATACATATACATGTACTTTTTCCCTACATTTGTACATTATATTTGTATTACTTATATGTCTAGAGCAAAGTGTGATCTGTTTGGAGTCTCTGATACATATTCAAGGGGTCTGCTGGGTTAAGACTATTTTTATAACAATAATAAGACAATACTTGGCTTTTTCACTTTATCAATATTTGCACTAATGGCTCAAAAGCATGACCTGTAAAAATGCTGATGGCTTAGCATGAATCAAGACTGTAGTCTTTTTTTTTTTTAAAGATTTTATTTATTTATTTGACAGAGAGAGACACAGCGAGAGAGGGAACACAAGCAGGGGGAGTGGGAGAGGGAGAAGCAGGCTTCCCTCGGAGCAGGGAGCCCGATGTGGGACTCGATCCCAGGACCCTGGGATCGTGACCTGAGCCAAAGGCAGACGCTTAACGACTGAGCCACCCAGGCGCCCCCTGTAGTCTTTGTATGAGGAAATGTACTTATGCAATTATTTGAGGTGTGACCTGAGGAACCATTTTTTCAAAGCGTACCATTTGTCTTTAAAGAACACCTGACATAAACTGGCTGATCCCATTTGGGTACTGAGCATATATTTTGCCAAAAAGAAATCAATTAAGCCTGTCACTTCAAGGAAAATAACTGATGAGATTTACGGCCAATGATAAAGTTCAAGTTTTCAAGCAAAAGTTAGAATTTTGGAAAACTTGTTTGCATCACCATAAGCCTTCAAGATTTTCTGATGAGTTTGGTGATTTTATTAATGAATGTGATATTTTTATATTGTGTAATGAAGTGGGTCAACAGTTGAAAGACATGCATAACTTAATGAACCAATATTTTCCAATCAATAAGTGATGTCACAAAATCAGATTCATTCAAAGTTAGTATAGGTAAAACCAACCTGTAAGAACTAGTACAGGTTGAATTTTGGTGTAGTATCAAGGAAGAACATCCATAACATTCCAACTATATATCAGTGGGGGCCAGATTTTATTCATAGACATCAACCAAAACATACTGAAATACGTTGAACCAGAAGCAAATGTGAGTATTAGCTGTCTTCAATTAATTCAGACGTTAAAGACATACACAGAAATAGCATACAGTACTACTCTTAATGTTTTTTTGGTTTGGAAAATGCATTTTTTATAAGAACATTATACCAACAGGTAATGGGTTTATTATTGTTATATTTAAATAAACAAATATATTTTCAAATTTCTCAGTTTTAATTTCTAATACAAAAAAATATTGTGAGGTATAATCCCTAAAATAAAAGTTTTTGAGATACTCATTACTTTTTAACAGTATAAAGGGTTTCTGTGATCAATATTTAAAGAATATCTGGTTTAGAAAAAATTTGACTTTGTGCTAAATCTAACAAACAGAGCATGCACACATTTTGTTTCACCACAAAGAATTGCAAAATTTAACCAGACTCTTGGGGAAAAAATGAATAGACTATTCCTGTATTTGCTCATTATCTTAATTGAATTTATTTTATTCTCCCTTTATTCACAAGGAGTTTTCCAAATCTTTTCTAGTGACTCAGGTCTACCATCTATATTTCTAAAATGTGATCAGTACTGCTTTTTGTTTCTGTGTGTATTTATGCATGTATATGTTGCAATTATTAATTCAAAGTCTTTCCCAACTTGCGCATACTTCAGACAGTTAGTTAGACATTTAGATTTATTACTAGCATTTAAATATCTCAATGCCCTTGGCCAAAGCTTTCCTAAAACATCAACTTTACCATTTCTGGAAAAGAAAACAGTAGCCTAACTACTGTTGTTTTTCTTCCTCTTCTTCTCTTCCTTAATTTTCCATAATAATGCAACCCATGTCCCTCCTCATCCACAACAAGGCTGCATACTAACATCGTTAGCCCACTATTAACAGCACATTTCCAGCTTCCTATGAAAATTTTTGTAATTTTGTAGACCTCAGTTTGTAGACAATTAATATTGTAAACTTGAGAATCACAAAAAGATAAGAGAGAATAGAGATGATCATTTTAGCCTTTTCTATTGTAAAACTGTTTCCTGGCTTTTCTATGGCTGGTCTCATGGTTTTTTTATGCCTACTTAATACATAAAATTCATCACATTGTATTTTTCTACTTTAGTTTCTTTCTTTACTCATTTGCCTTCTCCATCAGACTATACTTATTCGGAGCATAGATTATATTTTCTTCCTCATTTAATTCCACCTTCTAGTACAGAGTCTGAGATGTAGGCAGAATTCAATTAAGTATCAACATAATCCATAAACAAATGATGAAACCAAATTGAACTGGATCATCCAATGTCAAAGCCAACGTGGGTTTTTTTGCATATTTTTGTGGCTTTTACTTCCTGAAACTTTCTTGGGTTCTGTTTGGGTTTTACCTGCCATAGGAAGAACCTGAAAAATGCATGTTAAGCACTTGAATAGGATCTCAGAAGCCAGATACTGTGTGAAGGTCTCACAGAAAACACACATTGCCTTCACCTCTAAGGTCCCTATAGGCTAAACAAAAAGTTCTTACCAGATAAACATTCATCTTTTTACTCTTTGCTTTAAATATCAGTGAAATTAGATCTGAATGACCCCCAAGGTTGTTTTTTTTCCCACAATTTTGCTTGCAGATGCTATATTAATTATTCTAAAGTTACTAACAATTCTGTGTGTACCTCTTTCTTATGCTTTTCTAATAGTTGTCCTCTTCTAGGCTTTTTTCCTTCTTTCAGGAATATCTGTGAACTACCAACATGCAACAGCACAGTCCTTCATTTGACAAATAATTAAGATATTCCTAGCATGTGAAGATTTTTATACTTAACTACTGTACAAAAATTGGGGAAGAAAGATTGGCACCTAATTTTCCAGCAGTGTCCTCAACCTTGGAGTTCATTTTGAAAACCTTGGAAATTTTAAAATCCTCTGTGTCCAGTCCATATTCCAGATCAATTAAATTGAAGTATTAGGAGGTGTTATTGATGAGTATTTTTAAAGTACACAAATGATTCTAACGTTCAGTTAAATTTGAGAACCTGGAGGTAAGGAAAGAAAGATAAAAACTACCACCTTCTGTTCAATATCTAAGTGGAAACATAGACCATGGGTTTCAATTCAAGCCTGTGTAGCTTTAGAAACATTATACCTTTCTGCCACTCATAGTGAAAAAGAGAAATAAGGGACAGAGATACCTATGGTATAAGGTAAGAAGCAATAAACATAGTAAGAGAAGAAATGTTGAATAGCTGTGTATGTGCTATTGATTTGACTATTCCACAGAAGGCTCATGGTATAGTAAATTTTTTATTTTTGGTGATATAGTAAAAAAAGAGAGCAACAAAGGTAAAAACAAAGAAGGGAGATATTTTCACATATTTATTGACATTTTGAGTAATTCTCTATGGTTAAGAAAAATTAAACTAAATGTGGATTATTTATAAAATTCAAGACAAATCTGGAGAGTCTTGGGAGTTAGATCTGTTCAGGCTGTTGTAATAAAATGCCACAGACGGGCAGCTTCTAAACGATAGAAATTTATTTCTCACAGTTCTAAAGGCTGGAAGTTCAATAGCATGGTCACCTAAGTGCTCTCCTCAGGATCATAGACTTCTTATATCCTCATGTGATCAAAGGGCCTAAGGAGTTCTATTAGACCTATTTTATGAAAGCACTAATCCCATTCATGAGGGCTGCAGCTGTATAACCTAATCACCTCCCAAAGGCTCCATCTTCTAACATTATCACACTGGGCATGAGAATTCCAAAATGTGAATTTTCGGTGGACACAAACAACTAGACCATAGCATTAGTTGCAGAGATTGGAGATTTCCAGTAGGCCAACATTCTGCCTTAGAGTAGGGAGAAATGTCAAAACTGACTACAGTGATTGAAGTCATCTTTATGGAGGAAATGTGTTAACAGGTGGAATTAGGTGTCAATGAATGAACTGAGAAACTTAAGCAACTTGAGAGTGGGAAGTCTAATGAGGAGAGAAGAAATCTACCATTGAAGAAGAGCACAGTATGACCACATAGAGAGGTCATAAATGTCCATATCAAGATGAACTTGACAGTGTTATGCTATAACACACAACAAGGATGAGTGATAATAGGATATTACTTGGTTTGTTGACAAGATGATTACTGGCAACATTTTGAGGTTATTATAGTATTAGAAAAGTACTGGAGGTGGGAGCCTGATTGAATATTCTTAAGAATTCAGTTACTAACAAGTAACAAAAGTCAATGAAAGTAGACAATTCTATCAAGAATTTTTACTGTCAAGAAAAAGTAAAGAATGGTAAGCCAGTAAGGTAGCATGGTGATGGAAAGATGTTTTTAGGAATTAAGGAAATCATCTTTATTTTCTTATATCTCTCCCCCACATACATAATTATGTTCATCTTCACCCATGTATTATAACCATCACTTTTATCCTCTCTTTGCACACATGAATAGAACTCTATTACATTTCCGAAGCACTTTGTATAAGCCCTATGTTTTTTGTTTGTTTCTGTGTATATTTTCCCAACTAGGCTATGGACTTTTGAGTACAAGTTCTATTTTTATTAACCTCAGCAGCCATTGAAACTCATCAGAGATCAATAAATGCCTAATGACCTCATCAGTTATTTATTATATATCTTATAATTATTTCCAGTGTTTACTCCAGATAAATGTTCACCAAAATGGTGGAAAAAAACTGAAAAAAGATGTTGAGATTCTGTTGTTTTATTTAGATGTATAAAAGTGCCATGATACACAGACTGTAAAAAGAATATGGTGTTTGGGGCACCTGGGTGGCTCTGTTGGTTAAGAAGCTGCCTTGGGCTCAGGTCATGATCCCAGGGTCCTGGGATTGAGCCCCACATAGGGCTCCTTGCTCAGCGGGGAGTCTGCTTCTCCCTCTGCCTCTGCTGCTTCTCTCTCTCTCTCTGTGTCAAATAAATAAATAAATAAATAAGTCTTTTTAAAAAAAGAATATGGTGTTGGTAGCACTCAAAAATGCAAAATAATATTTTTGACAAATTGTTTATTACTCCTAATCTACATTTCATATTCCCTATGCTACATAATAAATCAAGAGATTCCACTGACTTAGATATTGGCGTTGCTGCCTTGCTTTCTCAAGAAATGGTGTTCTGTAACAAAAAGGTTTTTTTTAAAAGATTTTATTTATTTGAGAGAGAGAGAGAGCAAGAGTTGGAGGGACAAAGGGAGAGGGAGAGAGAATCTCAAGTAGATTCCACACTGAGCCTGACTTGGGGTTCAATTTTATGACCCTGAGATCACGACTTGAGCCAAAACCAAGAGCTGGACACGCAACTGACTGTGCCCCCCAGGTGCCCCACAATTGAAAAAGGTTTGAAAAAGATGATGAAAAAACTACCTACAGATGCTTGAAAAATGCACAAAAACACAAATTAATGTAATGCAGTACTGATTCTGGAAATCTAGAAAAAAACCCTGAAGTCTCTTCATGTTGACAAGGTAGTTTTAAGGAAGAGCTGGCTCCAATTGTATTAAATTGGCATTACATTTAACAAGGAGAGAGAGAGAGATCTCTTGGTAGAGGTAGATTTAGCAAGAACTTAGAAATAACAACAAGATGACAGACTCCTAGATTGATGAAAAAATATTGGAAATGAGGCAGCAGAGTCATCATCTGCTCCTCCCCATATATGGTGGGATAGAAAATGAATGGAGATAACTCCCATCAGCATTAAGTCTAGGACACTTGCGTGGGCCTTACTTTTAAATGGTGTAACTAAGACAGCAATGGATTCTATGTGGAAGTTTACTACGTACCCATGATTTATTAACTAAGATTGTTTTTGGGAGAATTTAGGGGAAAAAAAGATTACATTTAGAGATAAAAGCTACATCCAGCTTTAAAGGCTTTCATTTTGACTGAATGTGGACTGTTCTGTACATGACCATTTATAGTAAAGATTAGTTGATTAAATACTTTCAAAAACAAACAAGTGATTGAAAACTTTTCTATGGGCTGGAACAAACTGTTCTCATCTCTGTATCTTCAAGACTCCACACTGTTCATACATAGTTGATACTTACATTCAAGCAAGAGAGAAGTTATGATAACTGTGGTGCTTGAGAAAGAATATTCTCCCAATTATTTTTGCTGCAGGATGTTCTAAAGTGATGGGATAAGTTAGTGATTATCAGGGCAAATGTTTGTGGAAGTGAAGAACTGTGGAGTATGAGTTATGATCATGGCAGCAGTTGATGACCAGCTGGATACAAGAGGAAAGAAAAGCAGAATATCAAAAAGAAGGCCAACTTTACTAAGACACAGTAAGCCGTTACATGTCATTGAAAAATGATGAGTTGTTCTAGTTGGAAGGAAAAATATATTGAGTATGTTTCCAGGAAATAGTCTCCTAAGTCACAGCGAATGTTGTTGTGCAGTCATAGTGCTATGACTGGAAGCTGTATAATGCGATGACAAATGTCATTTGACTTCCTGGGTTCAAAAACTAAGTTCACCCCTTACCAAATGTGTGACATTGAGAAAGCTGCCTGACCTGTCTTTGCCTCAATTTCCTCATTTATAAAAAGAAAATAATAAATCTGTCTGTTCCATAGGCTTGTCAGGATCAAATTTTAAAATCCTTGTAATGGATTTAGTTGAAAATCGAGCCCAAGGAAGCATTCAACAAATATTAACCATTGGAGCATATTCTCATGTTCGGATCAAACTCATGGAGATGTTACTTCCTTTATCTTCTATAATTTTATTTACTCTTGAACTTCTGCTTTGCTTAAGAGCAGACTTAAATTAATCTTGACCACTGCTTATAAACTCTGTAATTTCAGTAGAGAATGATTCTTTAATATTCAAAAATTGTCTTGTGTCTTATGCTGGTGAAATGAGTCACTCTGTATCTCCCTCTCTTAAAAACAAAACAAAACACTTTCTATGGCTTCTCTAATGAGATGGATTTAATTTTCTCCACTCAATCCCATTCTAATAGCTGTTAACCAGCTGTGTAAACTCTTCACCAAAAACTCAAGACCCCTTCATGATCACTGGTCTCTATCAGTCCGTCAGCACTTTTTGTCATAACACCAGGTTGATCAGGGCTTTAAAACCTCAAATAACCATCACTCTTCTCCCATTTTAGTACCATAATGGACCCATGGTTTCTCTAAGAATCTTGGAATCCTTCCAGGTTGTAACACAGGAATGGAGATAAAAGTCCCCACTGTTCTAGAATTTACCCAAACTGAATTCGTGTGAAACAAATATGGAGACCCTTCTTGGAGACATCCATTTATGCCTAATCCTATTAAACATTTCTCTGTTTCTGAGGAGAAAGTCCCTTTTTTCAGGGAAAAATCACTTTTGCTTTCTCTTCTTATTGTGGTCAGTAAAAAAGAGAATCTGACAGACATTCTTTTTCCAATTCTATTTTAATTTTTGTGAAAAATCTTGTGATGAAAAAGATGTATGTGCCTCCAGACTTCCTGTGTCAGTACCTTCAGTTCTCATGTTGTTCAAGCCAAAACTCTTAGATTCATTTTATACTTCTTTTCATTTTCCACCTCTTTTATCCAATCCATCACTAAATCTTTTTTCATTTTCTTCTGAATATATGCAGAATCTGACTGATTCTCAACTTTCCATCATTATACTCTAATCTATCTTCTTTCTTGACCACTACAATATTCCCTGAACTGTTACCCAGCTTCCACTCCAGCCACATATATAGCTAGTATCCTCCCCTGCAGTCCTAGTCATCTCTTTTCAATCATAGTTAGGCCAAGTGATCTCCTGGCTCAGATTCCTTGAGTGGCTTCATATTTTATGAAGAATAATATTTGAAAATCCCTACTTTACCAATGCTCTCACTCTGGCCATTCTGGACACTCTCCTCTTTTCTTACTTAAGTCACACTGATCTTTCTGCTGCTTCTTAAACATGCCAACTGCTAGCTTCTGCACTTGTTGCTGGAAATTTCTTTGCCCAAATATCTGCAAGTTTCACCCTTCACTTCCTTTAGGTCTTGTTAAATGCCACATTATCAGAAAAGATTTTCTTCAATTTCTTTATAAAATAAAACCTCATCATATTCTTCATCCACTTATTTGGCTTTATATTTCTTCATAGTGCTTATTGCCTCAAGACATGATTTATTGTATGCTTTCTTGTTTATTGTTGTATTCCCTCCACTATGAAAATTCCCATAGAGAAGGATTTGTGTCTGTTTGCTGACTGCTGCATCTCCCCACAGTACAACAGACACATCTCGGTTCTTAGCAAATATTTGTTGAGTGAATGAAATGCTCCTTGAATGTCTTACCTCTTAATTTTCAAAACCATTTTTCTGAAACTATAACAATCAAAACAGCTTTTTCTTATAAACATATTGATAGGGTTCTTGCAAATCAAAATATCTTAATTTTCAAGGTACGTAAAAGTTTAAAGAAACCTGTTTTAGAAGTTCTAATTACTACTACCTTTAAGGTTTAATGAAAGTTTCCTCTTGTCTGGCACAATCTGAGCATTAAATTTAGTGCTAACTCACTAACAACATATGCTACTTTATGGTCTTCCATTCCTGGGCAAATAAATTCCCCTAAAAAAATGATACCTCTAGGCCACTGCAGGGACGTGTGAAAGGCAAAGTGGAAAAAAATACAAGAAATAAAAGGTTTCTGTATCCTGAGAAGATGGAGACTGACCCCTCCAACCGCCCTCTCCATTTACTAGAGGAGAATCCAGCTCCTGAGGCCAGCTTTCTACTGGAGAGACTGAAAAAGTCTGGAGAGACTGAAAAAGTGCCAAGGACTGCAAACTCCTGGAATTAAGTAGGAATGAATCTCTGATGCAGCAGACTTTTGATTAAAATATATATATATATATATTTTATATATATATATATATTTGTTTGTATTCTCTGAGTGTCCTCATACAGTTCTAATTTTCTTGCAGTGCATAATACCTTTAAGGATAAATGCATATGTTCATTCATGTGGAAGATTGATCATTACTGGCTGAAAATAAGCATATCTTAAACCATGAAAGTCCACCAATTAAAATATCTAATCAGAAAAAATATTGGCACTGTCACAGAAGTCCCTAATTTGAGTCCAAAATCAATGTATAGAGAAGTGACGGTTAGCCTACCTGAATATTTTCTGATGTTCTATTTCATTAATATACCTCATCTTTTGCTTTAAAGCCAACTTGGTTTCATTTTTCCCCTTCTTTGTTAATAAACTGTGATTGTGTCTTGTAATGAATATCCCCGTAAACCATCTGGCAGTTGTCTCACGGCTCATTACCTGCTATGGGCCACTCTGAGAAGCTGCCTCAGGTGACATTTTAAACGGGTACATGCAGAGAAAATCACTTTTTATTATTGAGATCAAATTTTGGAAAGAGTAGAGTTCTCTTTCTTCTCGCCATCAATATCTAAGAGGAAAGAGTGGTTATTCAAATAATAATCCAATGATAGTTCTCATTTTGGGGTTGTAAATGACAATTCTCTGTGCATACATATCTATGTGTTTTTATGTGAGCTAAGGAGATAATGTTTTACACACTAGGGCTGTTGTGATTTCTAGTACATTTTTCATTTCTTAATTATTAATTGTGTATTTCCATATTACTTCACTGTTTTATAAAGTGCAATGAATATTTCATAGGGACTAGGAAGTTGGCATTCTGACATTCTTCCTGGGATGAAATTGTGCCCCGAGAGACCTCGTCATCATAGACACATGAGTTTCTTTCCAAGACATGCTACCACATATTCCAGTTTTTGGTTCATATTGTCCACTTTTAATACTGTGCTGTCTGCTGTGAATAGTACTTTTTGGCAAAAAGCACAATTAGAGCTCTAAATGGCAATCTGTCATTCTGTTGCTAGTTAATGATAAGTTTACTGTGACTTGGAAACTGTGTAGAAACTATACTTTCAAAGAATAAATTTTAGAAGGAAAAGAGCTTCCAAAGTGTTTATAGCGCACAAATGAGAAATATTAAACTCATAATTCCATTCAGGCAGATTACATCATAATTCTGCTTGATAGCCATGAGATAGATCCATAATCCAGGAAAATGAAAACACCCTGTGAAAAATATGCATGTAAATTATTTTTAACGTTTTCTTCTGATGGAAATGAAGTTTTTAAATTGTCATGTTATTACCAGATAGAGCATAACTTTGCTTGATTGATGAAAGTCAGAGGACAGAGTATTTAAAGAAATGGCTCTAGCATAATGAGCATTGAGAAGAAATTTTGAAATTTCAGGGAAGGAGATCTTTACAGAAAAAAACTTTTTTCCTAAAATTTTACTAGATGCTTAGAAACACCAACTTAATAAGCTCCTCAGGATACTCTGATACTTGCCAATATACTTCTATTTTGATTTATTTTATGAAACAAAAACCTGAAATAGCTATAGTTAGAAGAAACATTCGTAGTTTATTTTGAGCATCATTGTGTAATTGATTTTTAAATAGATGTTAAAATACACACACATGCCTATACAAGGTGGGGGGGAAGGAGAGAGAAAATATATATGTGATTAGAAAGATTTGAGTTGGTTAATAATTACTGGGAAATAATATTCTTGAAGGAATAAGTTATATTAAAGGGAAAAGACTAGGTGGTTTTCTCTCAGGGTCAGATGATGCATGGTATTTCTACAGATATGGGGAATATATTCTTTCCTATAATGAGATTTAGTGCAAAAACAAAAACGAAAAACAAAAAACCAAACCCAAAACTCTGGACTGAGAATCATGAGACCGTACAGCACCATGCAATCCGCCCTGCGGTAGCACTGTATCTAACTTTATTGCAATTACTTGTTTGCATTGTGTCTCTATCAGATTCGAAGTTCCTTGAAGGGGAGATGTAGTTATCTTTTTTTTTCTTTTTAAATGTAGTACTGAGAGGAAGCACACACAATGTTGTGTTCAATTGTAAGTTTGGGCAGAAACTCCAGAACTATGATACCACATTGAAGGGGCTTTGTTTATTTTTGATGTACTTATTGGTGTTACACAATTCGTCCTCCTACCAAGGAGTAAACATTAAAAGCCAAACACAATTCACAACATGCAAAATGACTGACTTAGTTTACAAAAGCAGTACAATTTGGGGTGGACGTTTTACGTGGAGTCTGACAAAGCTTTCTCTTACACTTAAGCTCATACCTCTTATTGGCTGGCATTAGTCACAGATGGAGACGTCTACCTGAATACAGCTGCTGCCAAGGAAGTCCTACAGAGAACACATTTCAAATCCATGACTCAGCAAAAGATTACCTGGACTGGAAAACACAATTCAGAGTACTTAGCTAAAGATGCATATCTGTGAATTACAAGGGTGCATCAGAGCAAGGGTGCTCGTTTTCTTCAAGACAGTCAAGCAAATACATTTGATTACTAGCACTTACTGATCTTTTTTTTTTTAAAGATTTTATTTATTTATTTGACAGAGAGAGAGGGAACACAAGCAGGGGGAGTCGGAGAGGGAGAAGCAGGCTTCCCTCTGAACAGGGAGCCCGATGCGGGGCTCGATCCCAGGACTCTGGGGTCATGACCTGAGCCGAAGGTAGACGCTTAACCAACTGAACCACCCAGGCACCCTGCACATACTGATCTTGAGAAGTCCCACAGAACAAGGCCAAAACTCAGAAAAAATCAGAGTATTTAAATTATCCTTCATGATTAGGCTTCCAAATAAGATGAGAAGAACTATTTGTAAAGGTGTTTCTGAAAAAGAGGAATATACTGAGTTCCTAGAAATGGCAGAAAAGTACTAACACTTGAGAAAAGTGTGATGGAGTCTTCAAGTAACTTACAGTAATAGTGTTAGAGAAATCACATATCCAATAATTGGAGAATCATTATGAAACAAAGCATTCCATAAGGATACTAAATTATTACAAAATATTTTTATATACAAGATACATTTGAAGATACTCCTATACAAAGGAAAATCTTCAAAATCTCCCATTTGGGACATCTCCTTTTTTCTCTTTATTATTAAGTGCACATGTTCTTAATAAATAGGTCGACTTACAAAGAACAAAGAGACAGGCAAAAATAACACTCGTCACACATTCACACACATACACACAGAATCAAGTTTCCGATTGGCTCAGGTAAATCTCTACTATAGTAGATGTTCTAATGATTCTTTCCCACTGGCTGCAGATAGCTGTTAAGAGCTGCTATAAATCCTATTCTCAGGCATAAAAGCTAATTACTATCATAGGTTAGGAATGAATTTTCCTCTTCCCTCTGTGCCACAGTGGGTTATTATACAATTAGCTGCATAAAAGAGATGTCATGCTTTATCTCAAAGCATTAATTCTTGTCCACAGTGAGAAGCAGCCACATTATTGTTGGTCATTTGTGTTGTGTTCTTTTATTCACAACTCTGCACAATATCTGTGCCTTGATGCAGTAAATGTGATTGGAAAGAATGTCCTGGGAGATAAAAAAGGAATTGCATAAATGAAGATCTCAAATATCACAAGAGGGCACCGCAGAGCACAGGGCTCATAGCTAGAAGAGTTCGCAAATGAGCCTCTATTTAGAGCTTGACTCTCTGACTCAATGTTGAATGTCTGTGTTGGAAAATTCCAAAGCAGTATCTTTTTAAATATTGCTTCTGACTTATTCTTGTTTTTTGCCTCTTCTTAGACTTTAGAACAAAATATGCTAGATCTTTCATTAAGTTGCATATAGCTATTATGCTGTCTTTTTTCCCCTCCTTTTTTAATGTCCATGCTTCAGTCTGGATATATTCTGTAGTCCTATTTTTCAAGTTCAAAAACGTCTTCTCCTCTGCTTAATTACTTTTATCTGTTAATTTCTTCATGTTAGCCATTGTATGTTTTAGTTCCAAAATTTGAGTTTATATATAGATTCTTACTCTGGTGAAATTCACAATAGTGTCTTTATTTTCTGGAACATATAAATTGGTATTATTTTATTTTTTTTTTTTAAAGATTTATTTATTTATTTATTTATTTATTTGACAGAGACACAGCGAGAGAGGGAACACAAGCAGGGGGAGCGGGAGAGGGAGAAGCAGGCTCCCCGCAGAGCAGGGAGCCCAATGCGGGACTCGATCCCGGGACCCTGGGACCATGACCTGAGCCGAAGGCAGTCGCTCAACCGACTGAGCCACCCAGGTGCCCAAATTGGTATTATTTTAATGCTCATGTCTGAAAATTCCCACATCTGGATTACCGGGTTTTTTTTTGTTTTTGTTTTTTTTTTTGATTGTCTACTTTTCCTGCTTTCTTTTTGATCCTGTCTCCAGGCAATGCCTCGGTAATTTTAGGTCACTGTATAAGAAAGATCACTAGGTAGACATTCTAGATGATGTAATCTTTACCCAGAGGATTTTCTTTTGGAAAGTCAATCAAGTACAGCCAAGGTATTTTGTACCAATTTAAAAATAAATGATTTGAGGTGGGGTTTTACATTATTGATGTCTAATTTATTTCTAATTTGTTTTTAGTCCTAGAGTGGCTTTTGGAGATTGCCGTTGAAAACCTGGGGTATTTACTACAGTCCTTTATCCTGGGTGGGCTCTGAACTCACAATTTTACCTCCTCAGCATGGCAAGATTGCCAAAAACTCTTCTTAGCTTTTGATTTTCTATATTCCCTTATACTTGTCTGCTTGATCTCTCCTTTCATAGAGAGGTCTTCTTCAACTTTCTAAATGCTATGAAGAGAACAGTAGAGCAGAACACATGGGCTTCCTAATTCCTAGCTGCATCGGTAGACCAAAACTCCAATTTTTGTCTCCTAGTCCTGGGAGGTTGATAAATATTTTGAGCCATGGTTTTCTGTTCAACTTCTGGGTACTGCCTCACTAAAGAATCAGCAAATGCCTTTTCCAGCTAATTTTATGACATTTCTGTTCTTTTGGAATCTGACCCCTCAAGTCTTGACTGTCCAGGTTATTCTCTGATGGCATCAAGCAACAATTTTTTTGTTTTTGTGTTTGTATTTCATGCTTCATTTATGGTTGCTGCTTTCAAAGGGAGATTGGTCTTGTAAAATACAGTCTATCATAGTCAGGAATGGAAGTTGTATAAGCCTCTCTTTACAAGGTCCTAAATAAGACTTTTGATTGAGAAAAAGTATAAACAGAAAAATTCAAAATAGAGGGGGCATGAGAAAAATGGGCAGGCGATTCCTGGGGGAAAAAAGAGATAAAAAAGGAAGAATGGCTTTAAAAGGGTTTACAAACAAATCAAACTGAGATTTTAAGTGTGTTTGCTTTGGAAAAAAAAAAAAAACAAACAGTTAAAATCATAAGTACTTGTAAGGTGTTTTGCAATCCAGTCAAGTAAAACGGATTGATTTTTATCTGTAAATTGTTATTGACTGTGAAAATCAGCTAGCTTCTGTTGTTAGAAATCAGAACACAGTGCATTAGACTGAATAAATGTGTTGCCTAGTAAACTTGCTTGGTGCTAAATTGCATTCAACTAGTGAATAGTTTAATGATTTTTTTTCCCTAAGAAGTGAACATGTTAGTGTGTCTCAAATGGTCTGTTTTACTCAGTTGAATTTGTAGGCAGAGAGCTTACATGCCTCACAAAAAGATAAGAGAAACCATAAAAGTGATGAGGCAAAACAGATATCCAAATGGCAAACGTGATCTAATTTATCTGTGAACATTTAACTGAAATTAATTCTTAAATGATCGATCACATTTTGTGACAGCAACTGTAACTATCTCTATGCATGAGTTAGAGTCAGTCATTGTGGGGATTATAAAGATGATCAATGACTTGGCTTTCTGACAAGTCAAATCACAAATGCATTAAAATTCCTTGTGCCATTTATGAAATACCTACCCATGAACACGTCAGGCATTTGGAATTGTCAGGTATAATTCACATATTGATTTTAATATAACTCTCTGAAATACTGTCAACCAATACTTATTAGGTGCCCTCTATGTGACCAATTAGCAGTGTGAACATGTGGAAAATGTACACATCTGTCAGGAAAGACTTCTTCCACTATTGGAAGGAAAGATAGTGATGCATATAAAATCACTTGCTGAACAAAATTGACTGAACATATAAAATGTCTTTGGCATTTGGTGGGGACTGAGATTACAGAGACACAAATAAACCACTCAACCCTTCCCTCAAGGGGATTGTAATATAGTGGAGCAGCAGATAAATAAACCAACACAAAGGATAGGATGTGATAAATTCTATTCATTTATTTCCTCAACGAATCCTTTTATGAACAATTGTATGTACTAGGTTTAAGGAAATGAAATTTGAGCTAGTAAAATTAGGTAATTTATAAATAGGCGGCATAATAAATATGATAGTAATTTGCAAAGTTTGATGAGGAAAGACATTTCAAACAAACTGTGGGTTTACAAAGGGATACTCTGTAGGGAAGCAGGTGCTACTTCAAAGAGGTGACAACTGAGGTGAAGGGACTCTCCAGGCAAAGAAGAGAGCAAAATGAGAGTGTGGTGGTTTTGTACTCTGCCAATTTAGTTAAGCAGAAACCAAATGTTGCAGAACCACCTTCCCTGTATGGTTAGGGATCGACAAAAAGAGATTCAAAGGAGCTTTGCAAGGTACAAGGGAAGCAGTAGCGATTACCTATAGAAGATGAGTGCAAGCCTCCACCTCCACACACTGCCAGAGCTGGGCACATCCTTGCCAATCCACTGGCTTCTCTCACTGGTGTACTCATAGATCCATAGTTCCTTTACCCGACATTGATTTCTTCCGTCAGCTTCTCCATGTCCTGGGCAAGACATAGGTGGAACTCTGGGGTAAAGAACGCCTGCTGCTTCTGCAGATTACCTGCATAATTGGAGTTAGAGGCAAGTTCTGATCTGTCCTTGAGGACACCAGTTTATTCTCAAGGCTTCTAGTTTGTCTTTGATTTTGTTTTTTTAATTCTGTTTCACTTAGAGATACTTTTCTAACTACTGACCAAAGTAACTTCAGACCCACCATAATGTGCAGAAACAATTCAGTCCATTGACTTCTTCACTAGTTTTCCTTCCTGGTCTCTGGTTAGTGACTTTTCTCTGATGCTCCACCCATCTCCTCCTAGAGCTTTACTTCACCAACTTTCCCCACAATTGTGTAAATCCTGATCCTTATAATAAGTGCTTTATTTCATATCATTCACAGTTGTTCTTGTTCCCCAGTGGAAACCTAACTAATGCTTACAGTAAAGATTTTTTTTTTTAAATAGCTTCATCTAGCAACCATACATAGATGAGGTGGCTGAAAGAAAGCATGAATGTGGGGAGTAGCAGAAAATGAAACCAGAAAGGGATTCCATTCAGATCTACTTTAGAGTAGGATGCGTGGCTAGGTTTCCATTTTCTGAAAATCTCACTTGCTGCTTGTGAAAATGGATTTCAGTGTCTAGATCTAAGATAAAAAAAAAAAAACTAGTACGTTAAATGATTATATATCTAAGAGGATAATGCTAAAAACCTGTATACAGGTAGTAGGGGTGGAGGGAAAGAGAAGGATCAGAAGTAAGTACATTTTTTTTTTAAGTTAACATATAGTGTATTATTAGCTTCAGGGGTAGAATTTAGTGATTCATCAGTTGCATATAACCACCCGGGGCTCATTACATCAAGTGCCGCCTTAATGCCCATCACCCAGTTACCCCATCCCCTCACCCACCACCCCTCCAGCAACCCTCAGTTCATTTCCTATAGTTAAGAGTCTCTTACAGTTTGCCTTGTTCTCTGTTTTTATCTTAATATATTTTCCCTTCCCTTTCCCTATGTTCATACATTTTGTTTCTTAAATTCTACATATGAGTGAAATCATACGGTATTTATCTTTCTCCAACTGACTTATTTTGCTTAGCATAAAAAAGAATGAAATCTTGCCATTTGCAATGACGTGGATGGAACTAGAGGGTATTATGCTAAGTACAAATGAATCTTAATAAATGCTTTAAATATTTGTTCTCCTTCCTGTCATTAGCCTTTGCACTAACAAAGTTTTTCCAAACCTAGGTCCTTAGCTCTGTCTTTCAAATCATCTATAAATCATAGTGCTTTAAGAGTCTGTGAAATAATAAAGAAGTATACAACTGAAAATTTCAGAGTGCATTACAAAGTGAAGGTAAGTATTGATTATAAAACTTGCTGTGTGTAGATGGGTATGTGAATATATACTAAATAAAAATGTTTCTAATGGTTGGTCAAGAACATTTGAAATCCTCTAGTTTATGGGGACCCAAATATGGAGATCTCCTCATGAAGTGGGTCCAAATTTTCATTGTGGGAATTTGAGAATGTGGATCTTAACAAAATATCAAGGAAAAAATAGAGAAAAGAACTACAGTGAAATAAATAGTTACCTTTATATCTAAATGAAAACAAAGGACAGCTACTGTTAGTTTTCTATTCTCAAGAATTGTTTAAATTGCTGCTTCTACATTTGGACATTTGTTAACTACGCCATTTTTTCTTATATAAAAAAATAATAATAGCCTTTAAAAATAAGAAGGGTAATGTGCTTGTTTTCAAGCCAAGTACATATTCCTGAAGTTTTCCAAATTTTTATCATAGTTTTGCTTCTAGATACTTGGTTTGAGGAATCAATAAAATCAGAATTATTTAGCTATATTTTCATGAAAATTTTTGTCTGTTTCCTTACCTTTGCTCACTTGAAAAGCAGCCATTTTCAATATAGCTAATGGTTACTTCAGTATATTTACCAAGGATTGTAATATAATGTATACTGAACTAAAGTTAAAAAGAATTTAAATTTTAATTATGAACTCCTCAGTTAAATATCCCTAGAGTAATCAAGGTCAGTACATATTATCTTCAGTTGTAAATACGTGTGAATCTATTAATAATGACAGATAATGACTTTAATAGCAGGTGGTGTTTGTGCTGAACATCTTCTACCTGTCCTTCCAGGTACACTTTTCCACCTTCTTCTCCTGCTCTGTGCGTTGAGATAGATGAGTGTTATGGTATGAGTATACATTGAATAAATAAGCCTCCTTTGTTTTCTGGCTTCCAATTGGGTTTAATCAATGGTGGCATGTGCAGGAGAGTTGAAGATGGAAAGAAAGTGAGATACGGTATATATATATATATATATTTTTTTGTTATTATTATTTATTTGACAGAGAGAGAGACAGCGAGAGAGGGAACACAAGCAGGGGGAGTGGGAGAGGGAGAAGCAGGCCTCCCGCAGAGCAGGGAGCCCGATGCGGGGCTCGATCCCAGGACTCCGATATCATGACCCAAGCGGAAGGCAGACGCTTAACGACTGAGCCACCCAGGCGCCTGAGATATGGTATATTTTTCACAGACTTTCTGCTTGCTGAATTAGCTTCACTCCACCAAGTCTACAACTTCTGTAGAGCAGATTTCTCCAGTTTCTCTCTCTGAGCTTTGGAAACCATTCCCTTCCTATGTCCCTTCTGACATGGGTTGGAAATGTCTCCCCCTAGGCTTAGTCCCAGGGTACTGAATTATTCCAAATTGGTTTCCAAAAACCTGGTCCACACCTTGATAAACAGTCCTTGAATACTATCTACTCAAACTGTCCAGTCGTATGTGCTATTTCCTGACATACATAGAATTCCAATTTTTCCTAAAGTTATTTCATGCAAAATATCAGCAATTGAGAAAGTTAGACATATTTGGTTATCAACAGAAATTAGGAACCACTACTTCTTATTTATTTATTTATTTATTTATTCAAATAAAACTTATTGACCGCATATTTACAAACCACTACCATAGACATCAGTAATGAGTTGATAAAAAAACAAAAACAAAAACAGAGGGGTCTCTGTCCTCAGGGACTTTACATTCCAATTGAAGACAAGGACTTTAGGTGAATAATTAGAAAATTAATTATTTAGGTACCTTTATAATAATTTCAAAGTTCTACAACTATGTGAAAGAGGAATCTAATAAATTATTAGGTAAGGGGAAGAATGGGAATTTTTGTTGCTGTTATTGTTTTGTTTTGTTTCTAAACATTCAAAATGGAGTCTAAAGGATAAGTCTGAGTTTTCTTTCTTCTTTTTTTTATTATGTTATGTTAATCACCATACATTACATCATTAGTTTTTGATGTAGTGTTCCACGATTCATTGTTTGTGCATAACACCCAGTGCTCCATGCAGAATGTGCCCTCTTTAATACCCATCACCAGGCTAACACATCCCCCCACCCCCCTCCCCTCTAGAACCCTCAGTTTCTTTCTGAGTCCATAGTCTCTCATGGTTCATCTCCCCCTCCGATTTTCCCCCCTTCATTCTTACCCTCCTGCTATCTTCTTCTTCTTCTTTTTTTTTTTTAACATATAATGTATTATTTGTTTCAGAGGTACAGGTCTGTGATTCAACAGTCTTACACAATTCACAGCGCTCACCATAGCCCATATCCTCCCCAATGTCTATCACCCAGCCACCCCATCCCTCCCAACCCACACCACTCCAGCCACACTCAGTTTCTTTCCTAAGATTAAGAATTCCTCATATCAGTGAGGTCATATGATACATGTCTTTCTCTGATTGACTTATTACACTCAGCATAATACTCTCCAGTTCTATCCACGTCGTTGCAAATGGCAAGATCTCATTCCTTTTGATGGCTGCATAATATTCCATTGTATATATATACCACATCTTCTTTATCCATTAACCTGTCGATGGACATCTTGGCTCTTTCCACAGTTTGGCTATTGTGGACATTGCTGCTATAAACATCGGGGTGTACATACCCCTTCAGATCCCTACATTTGTATCTTTGGGGTAAATACCCAGTATGCAATTGCTGGGTCATAGGGTACCTCTATTTTCAACTTTTTGAGGAACCTCCATACTGTTTTCCAGAGTGGCTGCACCAGCTTGCATTCCCACCGACAGTGTAGGAGGGTTCCCCTTTCTCCGCATCCCCGCCAACATCTGTTGTTTCCTGACTTGTTAATTTTAGCCATTCTGACTGGTGTGAGGTGGTATCTCATTTAGGTTTTGATTTGGATTTCCCTGATGCCGAGCGATGTTGAGCACTTTTTCATGTGTCTGTTGGCCATTTGGATGTCTTCTTTGGAAAAATGTCTGTTCATGTCTTCTGCCCATTTCTTGATTGGATTATTTATTCTTTGGGTGTTGAATTTGATAAGTTCATTATAGATTTTGGATACTAGCCCTTTATCTGATATGTCATTTGCAAATATCTTCTCCCATTCTGTCGGTTGTCTTTTGGTTTTGTTGACTGTTTCCTTTGCTTTGCAAAAGCTTTTTATCTTGATGAAGTCCCAATAGTTCATTTTTGCCCTTGCTTCCCTTGCCTTTGGCGATGTTTCTAGGAAGAAGTTGTTGCGGCTGAGGTCGAAGAGGTTGCTGCCTGTGTTCTCCTTTAGGATTTTGATGGACTCCTGTCTCACATTGAGGTCTTTCATCCATTTTGAGTCTATTTTTGTGTGTGGTGTAAGGAAATGGCCCAGTTTCATTCTTCTGCATGTGGCTGTCCAATTTTCCCAAAACGATTTGTTGAAGAGACTGTCTTTTTCCCATTGGACATTCTTTCCTGCTCTGTCAAAGATTAGTTGATCATAGAGTTGAGGGTCCATTTCTGGGCTCTCTATCCTGTTCCATTGATCTCTGTGTCTGTTTTTGTGCCAGTACCATACTGTCTTGATGATGACAGCTTTGTAATAGAGCTGGAAGTCCGGAATTGTGATGCCGCCATCTTTGCTTTTCTTTTTCAACATTCCTCTGGCTATTCGGGGTCTTTTCTGGTTCCATACAAGTTTTAGGATTATTTGTTCCATTTCTTTGAAAAAAGTGGATGGTATTTTGATGGGGATTGCATTGAATGTGTAGATTGCTCTAGGTAGCATTGACATCTTCACAATATTTGTTCTTCCAACCCATGAGCATGGAACATTTTTCCATTTCTTTGTGTCTTCCTCAATTTCTTTCATGAGTATTTTATAGTTTTCTGAGTACAGATTCTTTGCCTCTTTGGTTAGATTTATTCCTAGGTATCTTATGGTTTTGGGTGCAATTGTAAATGGGATCGACTCCTTCATTTCTCTTTCTTCTGTCTTGTTGTTGGTGTATAGAAATGCCACTGATTTCTGTGCATTGATTTTATATCCTGCCACTTTACTGAATTCCTGTATGAGTTCTAGCAGTTTTGGGGTGGAGTCTTTTGGGTTTTCCACATAAAGTATCATATCATCTGCAAAGAGTGAGAGTTTGACTTCTTTGCCAATTTGGATGCCTTTTATTTCTTTTTGTTGTCTGATTGCGGTGGCTAGGACTTCTAATACTATGTTGAATAGCAGTGGTGATAGTGGACATCCCTGTTGTGTTCCTGACCTTAGGGGGAGAGCTCTCAGTTTTTCCCCATTGAGAATGATATTCGCTGTAGGTTTTTCATAGATGGCTTTTATGATATTGAGGTCTGTACCCTCTATGCCTATACTCTGAAGAGTTTTGATCAAGAAGGGATGCTGTACTTTGTCAAATACTTTTTCTGCATCTATTGAGAGGATCATTTGATTCTTGTTCTTTCTTTTGTTAATTTATTGTATCACGTTGATTGATTTGCAGATGTTGAACCAACCTTGCAGCCCAGGGATAAATCACACTTAGTCGTGGTGAATAATCCTTTTAATATACTGTTGGATCTTATTGGCTAGTATTTTGGTGAGAATTTTTGCATCCATGTTCATCAGGGATATTGGTCTGTAATTCTCCTTTTTGATGGGGTCTTTGTCTGGTTTTGGGATCAA